>NC_141015.1:28748221-29008221 GCF_052327205.1 Somniosus microcephalus
GGCTTTTCCTGGTCGCAGGTCCTGAGTTTTTCAAGAAGTTCTTTTTCTGTTATTATGGCGTCCAGCGGGTTTTGGTTATCTTTTATGGCCATTTCTAGCTTTTCCAGTTTTTTGCATATTTGTGTTGCTCTGGTCTTAGTGTGTTTTTCTGGTATAATTTTTCAAAGTGGTTTACCCATGTGTCCCATTTTGAATGGCCAAATCGTCGTGTTGTTTTTTGTGTAGTGTTTTCAAGTTTTCCCAGAAACAATTGGAATCAATGGATTCCTCCATGGAGCTGAGTGTATTCTTAATATATTGCTCTTTTTTGGTTCTGAGTGTGTTTCTGTATTGTGTTAGTGTCTGACAATAAGTAAGGCGTAGTTCCTCGTTTTCTGGATGTCTGTGTTTTTGTTTGATATTTTTCTAAGTTTTTTCCTCATGTTATGGCAATCTCTTCCTTCCTCCCCCTTCCTCCCTTCTCCCTCCCTCCCTCCCTCCCTCCCCCTCCTCCCTCCCTTCCTCCCCCTCCTCCCTCCCTCCTCCCCCTCCTCCCTCCCTCCCTCCCCTCCTCCCTCCTCCCCTCCTCCTCCTTTCTCCCTCCCTCCCCCTATTCCCTCTCCCTCCCTCCCGCTCCCTTCTCCCTCCTCCCGCTCCCTTCTCCCTCCCTCCCTCCCTCCCTCCTCCCTTCTCCCTCCCCTCCCCCCCTCCTCCCTTCTCCCTCCTCCTCCCTTCTCCCTCCCTCCTCCCTCCCTCCCCCCTCCCTCCCCCCTCCCTCCTCCCTCCCTCCCCCTCCCTCCCCCCTCCCCTTCTCCCTCCCCTTCTCCCTCCCTTCTCTCCCTCCCTCCTCCCTCCCTTCCTCCCGCCTCCCTCCCTCCCTCCCGCCTCCTCCCTCCCGCCTCCTCCCTTCTCCCTCCCTCCTCCTCCCCCCTCCTCCCTCCTCCCTTCCTCTCCCCCCCTCCTCCCTCCCCCCTCCTCCCTCCCTCCCTCCCCCTCCTCCCTTCTCCCTCCCTCCCTCCTCCCCTTCTCCCTCCCTTCTCCTCCCTCTCCCTCCTCCCTCCTCCCTCCTCCCTCCCTCCCTCCCTCCCCCTCCCCCTCCTCCCTCCCTCCCGCCTCCTCCCTCCTCTCCCCCCTCCCCCCCTCCCCCCCACCCTTCCTCCCCCTTCCTCCCTTCTCCCTCCCTCCACCCACCCTCCCCTCCTCCCTTCACCCTCCCTCCTCCCCCCTCCTCCCTTCTCCCTCCCACCCTCCTCCTCCTTTCTCCCTCCCTCCCCCTATTCCCTTCTCCTCCCTCCTGCTCCCTTCTCCCTCCCACCACCACCCTCCCTCCTCCCTCCCCCACCCTCCACCCTCCCTCCCACCCCCCACCTCCCTTCTCCCTCCCTCCTCCCTTCTCCCTCCCTCCTCCCCACCACCCCCCCTCCCACCCCCACCCTCCCCCCCCCTCCACCCACCCTCCCCCCACCACCCCCCTCCTCCCTCTCCCTCCCTTCCTCCCTCCCTTCTCCCTCCCTCCACCCCTCCTCACCCCCTCCTCCCTCCCCCTCCTCCCTTCTCCACCCACCACCTCCCCCCACCTCCCACCCACCTCCTCACCCCCTCCCCCACCCCCCTCCACCCCACCCTCCCACCCCCTCCACCTTCTCCCACCCACCCACCACCCCTTCTCCCAACACCTCACCCTCCTCTCCCTCCACCCTCCCACCCCCTCCCTCCCTCCTCCCTCCCCCACCCGCCTCCCTCCCTCCCCTCCCGCCTCCTCCCTTCCTCTCCCCCCACCCCCTCCCCCACCCCCCACCTCCTCCCCCTTCCTCCCTCCCCTCCCCCTCCCTCCCACCCCCTCCTCCTCTCCCTCCCTCCACCCCACCTCCCTTCTCCCTCCCTCCCTCCTCCTCCTTTCTCCCTCCCTCCCCCTATTCCCTTCTCCCTCCCACCTGCACCCTTCTCCCTCCCACCCTCCTCCCCCACCCTTCACCCCCTCCCCCCTCCTCCCTTCTCCCTCCTCCTCCCACCCCCCTCTCCCTCCCCACCACCCTCCCACCCCCCTCCCTCCCCCCTCCCACCCCCCTCCCTCCCCCCTCCCACCCCCCTCCCTCCCCCTCCCCCCCCCACCCACCCCCTCCCTCCCCCCTCCCCCTCCCTCCCCCCTCCCTCCCCCCCCCCCTCCCCCACCCTCCACCCTCCCCCCCTCCCCCCTCCCTCCCCCCACCCTCCCCCCTCCTCCCCCCTCCTCCCTCTCCCTCCCTCCTCCCTTCTCCCCCCTCCTCCCCCTCCTCCCTTCTCCCTCCCCTCCTCCCCTTCCTCCCTTCTCCCTCCCTTCCTCCCCCTCCTCCCTTCTCCCTCCCACCTCCCCCTCCTCCCTTCTCCCTCCCTCCTCCTCCTCCTTTCTCCCTCCCTCCTCCCTCCCTCCTCCCTCCCTCCTCCCTCCCTCCCTCCGCCTCCTCCCTTCTCCCTCCCTCCTCCTCCCCCCTCCTCCTCCCCCCTCCTCCCTCCTCCCTTCCTCTCCCCCCTCCTCCCTCCCCCCTCCTCCCTTCTCCCTCCCTCCCTCCCCCTCCTCCCTTCTCCCTCCCTCCCTCCTCCTCCTTTCTCCCTCCCTTCTCCCTCCCTCCTCCCTCCCTTCTCCCTCCTCCTCCCTCCCTTCTCCCTCCCTTCTCCCTCCCGCCTCCCTCCCTCCCTCCGCCTCCCTCCCTCCCTCCCGCCTCCCTCCCGCCTCCTCCCTTCCTCTCCCCCCTCCCCCCCCCCCCTCCCCCCTCCTCCCTCCCCCCTCCTCCCTTCTCCCTCCCTCCCTCCCCCTCCTCCTTCTCCCTCCCTCCCTCCTCCTCCTTTCTCCCTCCCTCCCCTCCTCCCTTCTCCCTCCCTCCCGCTCCCTTCTCCCTCCCTCCCTCCCTCCCTCCTCCTCCCTCCCCCTCCCTTCTCCCTCCCTCCTTCTCCCTCCCTCCTCCCTTCTCCCTCCCTCCTCCCTTCTCCCTCCCTCCCCCCTCCTCCCTTCTCCCTCCCTCCTCCCTCCTCCCTTCTCCCTCCCTCCTCCCTTCTCCCTCCCTCCCCCCTCCCTCCTCCCTTCTCCCTCCCTCCCCCCTCCTCCCCCCTCCTCCCTTCTCCCTCCCCCTCCTCCCTTCTCCCTCCCTTCTCCCTCCCTCCCCCCTCCTCCCTTCTCCCTCCCTCCTTCTCCCTCCCTCCCCCCTCCTCCCCCCTCCTCCTCCCTCCCTTCCTCCCCCTCCTCCCTTCTCCCTCCCTTCCTCCCCCTCCTCCCTTCTCCCTCCCTCCCTCCCTCCTCCTCCTTTCTCCCTCCCTCCTCCCTCCCTCCCTCCCGCCTCCCTCCCTCCCTCCCGCCTCCTCCCTTCTCCCTCCCTCCTCCTCCCCCCTCCTCCTCCCCCCTCCTCCCTTCCTCTCCCCCCTCCTCCCTCCCCCCTCCCCCCTCCTCCTCCCTCCCCTTCCTCCCTTCTCCCTCCCTTCTCCCTCCCTCCCCCCTCCTCCCTTCTCCCTCCCTCCTCCCTTCTCCCTCCCTCCCCCCTCCCTCCCCCCTCCTCCCTTCTCCCCTCCTCCCCCCTCCTCCCTTCTCCCTCCCCCTTCCTCCCTTCTCCCTCCCTCCCTCCTCCCTCCCGCCTCCTCCCTTCTCCCTCCCTCCTCCTCCCCCCTCCTCCCTCCTCCCTTCCTCTCCGCCCTCCCCCCCCCCTCCCCCTCCCCCCCTCCCCACTCCCCCCTCCTCCCTCCCCCCTCCTCCCTCCCCCCTCCTCCCTCCCCCTCCTCCTCCCTCCCCCTCATCCCTCCTCCCTCCTCCTCCCCCCTCCCTCCCTCCCTCCCGAGCACCACCCCCCCGCCCTCCCGAGCACCGCCCCCCCCCCCCCCCACAAAGCCAGCTTGAAGACTGCCAATTGTGTCTCGGGCTTGAGACGCCGCCCGGGACTGGAGGGAGGGAGCAAGTGAGTTGGAGCATGCCCAGTTACACCCTGAATGCGCATGTGCAGCACGCACACAGCATGCTGGTAGTTGTAGTCGTTCCTTGTCACGTTGGACTGAGGCTTCCCTGGTTACTGTTGCTAGGTGACGTGAGGAGAAGGAGCCGAAATGTTTTTATTTTTTTTTAAAAGATAAAACCCCGAGAGAAATAAGGAGCTATGAACAGAGAGTTTATTTATATTTTTAGTAAAAAACTGAAGTAACATTTTTAAAAGTCGGTAATTAAAGCATGGAAAAATCCATTAAATGTTCTCCCCCCGTCTGCCTCCGAATGAAAACCGCAACGTCTTGTCGGAAAGCGCTCCCTGGGTTTTTTTTTAAAGTTGATTTCCAATGCAAGTGTGGAGGAAATGGCCAAAATGTTTGTATTTTTAAAAAAAAAGATAAACCCCGATGGGAAAAAGAAATGAATAGTTAAGAATCAAGATGGCTGACACTCACCTCAGTTCAGAATGATTAGGCTCGCCCACACACGCACCGATTGGTCAACCATCAGGTCACTGAAGTGTAGGATTGGTCAATCGTCACGTCACTCAACTCTAGGATGGCCCGCCCGCGCACACAATGAACCTGCCCCCGTGACGCAGTGATTGGTCGGACCGTCGGGTCGCTCGACTGTACGATTGGTCAACCTTCACATCACTCGATGCTAATGAGCGGATAATGAGCGGAATTTTGAAGGTTTTTTGTATACCGTCAGCACAATTTTTGTCCAACCAAAAAGTAAATATGCCTATGAGAGTCCCCTAATGATAAGCTTTCTTTTGATATAACATATGTTTTGGTATGCTCTATAACTTTTGATTGTATAGCCGGACAGAGAGACAGACAGAGAGACAGAGACAGACAGACATATATATATACTAGCTGGGGAGTCCCGCGTTGCGAGGGCAATTTTGGGGCGCGAGGGCAATTTTGGGGCGTTTGGTCTCCCTGCCCCTGTGTGTCCCCCCCTCTCCCTGTCATGTCCTCTCCCTGTCCTATCCCTCCCTCCCCTCTCTCCCTCCCCTCCCCTCTCTCCCTCCTCTCTCCCTCCCCTCCCCTCTCTCCATCCCTCCCCTCTCTCCCTCCTCTCTCCCCCCCTCACCTCTCTCCCCTCCCCGTCTCTCCCCTCCCCGTCTCCCTCCCTGTCTCCCTCCCTCCCCTCCCCTCCCTGTCTCCCTCCCCTCCCCTCCCTGTCTCCCTCTCCCCCCCCCCACTCCCCTCTGTCCCTCTCTCCGGCCCCTCCCCCTGCCTAGCGCCTGAGGTCCGGTGCCGTTGCTGAGGTCCCCCGCGTATCGCGCGGCTGATGGACGGCCGCTGCGGGCGGGCGGGCAGCGCATGCGCGGTGAGTGTGGGCGGCGCATGCGCGGTGAGTGCAGGCGGTGCATGCGTGGTGAGTGCGAGCGGCCCGCGGGAGCCGGCAAGGCCGTTAGTGAGCGGGAAACTTCGGGCGGCGCGCCCGCGCTCCGTCCGCGACACCTGAGAGGGGGAAGTAGAGAGAGACAGAGAGGGAAGAGGAGAAGGAGAGAGAGGGAAGAGGAGAGAGGGAAGAGGAGAAGGAGAGAGAGGGAAGAGGAGAAGGAGAGAGAGAGAGGGAAGAAAGAGAGAGAGAGAGAGACATTTTTTCAGCTTCAGGCCCCGAGTCCCCCCTGCGCGAGGGTGAGGAGGAGGGGGGGGGGGTTGCTAAACACAATATAAAACTCAAATAAATTGTTAATTAATTGCCTAACACATCATTGAAATATTTACCTTAGTTCCCTAACACACAGAAAGTGTGGGGGAAAAAATCGTGGAAAATCAAGATGGCGGCCACTCACCTCGGTTCAGAAGGATAAGGCCCGCCCACACACGCACCGATTGGTCGACCGGTCAGGTCACCGAAGCGTAGGATTGGTCAATCGTCGAGTCACTCGACACTCAACTGTAGGAAGACCTCGACGTCACACGGTCGCTAATGAGATGCTAATGAGCGGAACGCTGAACGTTTTTGGGATACCGCAGGTGGGATTTTTGTCCGGCCGAAACGTAAATACGCCTATGACCGGTCCGGAATCGCAAGCTTTCTTTTGAGGCGACGCGCGCGTCGGTACGCTCTGTAACTTCCAAACGTATAGAGACCAGGCAGACAGACAGACAGAAGAGCCGCTTTATATATATATAGATAGATGTTGGAGCTGTGGAAATGGTGCAACATAGATTTAATAAGTTTATGAGGATATGGTCAAGGCAAAAAGGGGCATAAACTGAAGTTGAGTCCCAAAAATATAAAGGGGGAGCTTAGAAGGTTTTTTTCATGGTAAGGTTTACGAGAACGTATTACCACAAGTTGTTATTGCGGTCAGGTCAATCACTCCATTTAAGAGGGAATTAGAGAGCTGATTCCGTGGTCAAGCTTTCCTGGTGCAAAACAGCACTCACAGGGAGTACTGCTGGACAGGAAATTGTGGGCTTGCAGCACCTGATTTCCCATCCATTCATTTAAATGGATAGAACACCAGTAACTGTGGGTCATTGACTTCCCAACCAGCGCTGCCTGTCAGTGCTGTTCCACGTTGGGAGTGTCAGACTGTAGAATCAGCTCTTGGGTGCGTGCTTGAAGAGGAAAAATTTTAAATGGTATGGGGAAAAGCAAGGAAATGGGACTCAATAGCTGTCTCCTGCCCTGGACACTTTTTCTGTTCATCATGTGAGAAAGATTAAAATTTAAAGTGGTGAAAGCAAAAGTTTTAAGTGTGCACCATTCGTCTGCTGTTTTAAAATAGATCTTCCTTTAAAGTTTATAATTAGTGAACCAGCCCTGCTGGAGAATAAGTGAATAACATGCTGCAGCATTCTGTTCTCATATTGTAAGACTATTTTCCTTAAAACACTAGCAATTCAACACTGTTGTGTATGCATAAAGAATAATGGATACCTAGGAGTGATCTAATCATATGATTCAAGTGTTGATTAATTGCAAGTGAAGCAAATATGTTTTAATATGTACCATTTCAGTTTACCTAATGTGGGGGTAATTATTTAACTTTGCATCCATTGTTGTAACAGTGTTGGCTGTAAATGTTCCTTCCAATTGTTACAATGTTTCATTAGATGACAAGTTATCAACATGTCATTGCTGCTAATTTTTCAAAATCTGTCATCCGCAGTTGGTTCCTCAAGAAAACCGTGATATAAATTATTTAACAAAATTAGAAATGCTTTACTCTGTAATGATTATAAACTTATTCTAGGATTTTATGTCAGTATGGGGATATTTATTTTGTGCATTACATTTGCTGTGAGAGGTAATCTTCTGTATTCTGACTCCTTAGTACTGTTTATAGGCGCCTTTTTAAATTACATTTGACATTCAGAATGAGGAAAATTATTTTTGATACTGTACTGTTGACAAATTTTAATTTTTCTTTCAATTGCTACATATAAATCTCACTGAACACTTGTAGAAAAGGCTAATTTGAGTCCTAGCTATCAATTTGAAGTAAAGCCCTTTAAAATATTATGCCATAATATAATCTGCCTTGAAGACCTTTGAATTTGTATTAATGTGGCCTGGTATAATGATGATGTGTACACTGATTTCAGTTAAATGTCATCATTAATGGTCATTGAACTAAATTAAAATAGTGCAATCTTTGACCTGATTAGTAAGTGTGGGACTCGGTAACAGTATAGTTTATATTGCACTGTACAGTCTGCAGTGCAATATTATGCAGCATTAGTATAAAATGGAATTTGAATAATGCACATTACAGTTCTGTTATGGGGAGATCTCTGTACTTACAACCCTGTAATTTTAAGACTTGCCAGCATAATGGAAGCTTAATAAGCAATGCAGCTTGATGTACAAAAATATACTCATTGCAGTAATCTATCATAGTGTATAGGACTGTTTGTAGTTTTAACAGAAACCTATGTTTTTAGCATTGTAAGTATTGTGTTGCATTAAACAAAGATTTATCAGAATTTTGAAACAAGGTGATTTTCACATTGAGATAATTCAGCATTGTCGTTGAAAGAACCACTCTAATTCTGTTTAGAGACTTGTAGCAATGTGTTACTCAATGAAGAACAGGTGTAGAGTATTGAAAGCTCTTTTCTCTCATATTGACTGATGTGCCACTTAAACGGTATAATTTATTGCAACTGAAAATAAATTTTACAAACAAATACTCCTAAGACAGCTCATTTGTTCCTAACCACTAAAATTTGACGATTAGTGGAAATTAAAATTATTTCTATAACTTATTCATGGTGAAATATATTATTGGAAGCACTGTACTTCTAACATTAATTACATATTTATAATTAGCATGATTTATATATACTAATTTAATTTTGCTGACAAGTTCTCTAAGATATCACAATGTTTTTGGCACTTTGAAAACATCTCCTGCACCAATCTGAAACTGCACTGTATTAAAATTTAACAATGTGTAATGAAGTTTATGTCATTTTAAATTTAGCACAATTTTTCTACTAGTAGTTACCTAGCAGTGTACGGGGAATCGAGGGATATGGGGATAGTGCGGTAAGGTGGAGATGAGGTTGAAGATCAGCCATGATCTTATTGAAAGCAGGCTCGAAGCTCCGAATGGCCTACTCTTGCTCCTATTTAGAGTCATAGGGCTGGATTTTACCAGCCCTGACGAGGCAGGTTTGAAGGCGGGACTGCTGGGAAAATGGGAAAAATTGGGAGCGGGTCCCAACCCGCCTCCGAACCATCTTCCCGGGAGGCAGGTCCCTACGCCTCCTAGCAGCAGGTCTCCAACTTGCGCAGGGACCCATCTTATGGCGGCGGGAAGGGGATTAGAGCCAATTAACTGCCTGTTAACAGGTAGTTAACAGGCAGTTAAGAGGCTTTTCACCATTTTCCAACTGCTGATGTGGACTTCCCGACGGCAGGAAACCCCGCCAGGGTCAGCGAGGCGTGCTGTGGGTCTGCTGCAGTGTAAGTGTGCAAATGACAGCTGCAGAGGCAATGGTGCACAGGTAAGAATGACAGGTGAGAGAATATAGTGAGAAATATTTTTATTCTGTTTATATGTATCTGCAGGTGACAAGATTTGATGTTTCTGTGAAGCCTCATCTGATTGGGAGAATTGACAGATGGCTTCTGCAATCTCACATGCAGCTGCCATCTGTTTTCTCCTAAGGAGAGAGTCATTGGTGAGCCTGGGTACAAGGGCTCATCTTTAGACAGTGATTGTCAGTGTTTGACAGTACCTTAATGCTGTCAAACACTGACAATTCATATGTCAAAAAATTATGGGGCCTGTCCCTTTAACAAAACCGGCAGATGAAGCGTCATGCACTGATGTCATCTGACACCGGCTTTCCCTTAATTGGCTGGCAAGCCCGCAGGGCGGGCTTAACAAGGCCAATCGAGGGAAAATAGCGTCATTTCGTCAGACGACGCTGGGGGCGGGACTAGAACCTGGAAACTAGCTCCCAACGCGCCGCCTCAAGTAAGATCGCGGCCAGAGTCATTATGGCACAGAAGGAGACCATTCGGCCCATCGAGTCCATGCTGGCTCTCTGTAGTGCAATCAAGTCAGTCCCATTCCCCTGCTCTATCCCTGTAGCACTGCAAGTTTATTTCCCTCAAGTGCCTATCCAATTTCCTTTTGAAATCATTAAACCACTTGCTGCATAAAAAAGTTCTTCCTTATATTTCCCCTGTATCTCTTGCCCAAAACCTTAAATTTATGTCCCCTAGTTCTTGTACCATCAGCTAATGGGAACAGCCTTTCTCTGTCTACCTTATCCAAACCCGTGATAATCTTGTACACCTCTATCAAATCTCCCCTCAACCTCCGTTGCTCCAGGGAGAACAACCCCAGTTTCTCCAACCTGACCTTGTAGCTAAAATCCCTCATCCCTGGAACCATTCTGGTAAATCTCCTCTGCACCCTCTCGAGGACCTTCACATCCTTCCTAAAGCGTGGTGACCAGAACTGGACACAGTACACTAGTTGTGGCCTAACCAGAGCTTTATAAAGGTTCAGCATAACTTCTCTACTTTTGTACTCAGTACCTCTATTTATGAAGCCCAAGATCCCATATGCTTTGCTAACTACTCTCTCAATATGTCCTGCCACCTTCAAAGATCTATGCACATGAACCCCTAGGTCCCTCTGTTCCTGCACACTCTTTAGAACTGCGCCATTAAGTCTATATTGCCTTTCCCTATCCCTTGTGCCAAAATGCATCACCTCATACTTCTCTGTATTAAATTCCATCTGCCACTTGTCTGCCCATTCTGCTAGCCTATCTATGTCCTGTTGCAGTCGATTGGTATCCTCCTCACGGTTTGCCACACCTCAAAGTTTGGTATCATCGGCAAATTATGAAATTTTACTCTGTCTTCCAATATCCAAGTCATTTTTATATGTAGCAATGATCCTAGCACTGACCCTTGGGGAACACCACTGTCTACCATCCTCCAGTCTGAAAAACAGCCATTTACCATGACTTGCTGCTTTCTGTCCTTAAGCCAATTTCTTATCCAAGCTGACACTGACCCTTCTATTCCATGAGCCTTAATTTTGTTAACCAGCCTTTTATGTGGTACTTTGTCAAATGCTTTCCTAGACAACATCCACTTCATCAACCTTCTCTGTTACTTCATCAAAAAATTCAATTGGATTAGTCAAACATGATCTGCCTTTTACAAATCTGTGCTGGCTCTCCTTAATTAACTTAAACCTCTCCAAGGGCCTGTTAATTTTTTCCCTGATTATTGTATCTAAAACCTTACCCACCACAGATGTTAAACTGACCGGCCTGTAGTTACTAGGATTGTCCTCGCACCCTTTCTTGAACAATGGTGTCACATTTGCCACTTTCCAACCCTCTGGCACCTCCCCCGTATCTAGGGAAGATTGGAAGATTATGGCAAGCCCTTCCGCTATCTCCACCCCCACTTTCCTTAGCAACCTGGGATGCAAGCCATCCGGACCAGGCGACTTATCCACTCTGAGCATATCCAGCCTTTCCAGTAAATCCTGCCTATCAATTTTCACCCTATCCATTACCTCTACCATCTCCACTTCTACCGATATTTTGTCAGCATCCTCTTCCTTAGTAAACACCGATACGAAGTACTCATTAAGTATTCTAGCCTTGTCCTGCGCCTCTAAGCATATATTACCTTCTTTGTCCCGAATAGGCCCCACCCAGCCTCTTACTACCCGTTTACTATTTACATGTCAGTAGATGATTTTGGAGTTCCCTTTTAAGTTAACTGCCATTCTATTCTCATTTTCTCTCTTTGCAAGTCTTATTTTCCTCTTGACTTCCCCTCTCAACTTATTGTACTTGGCCTGGTTCTCACTTGAAGAATTCACCTGGCATGTATCATACACCCTCTTTTTTTTGTTTCATCATACTCTCTATCTCCCTTGTCATCCAAGGAGCCCTAGCTTTGGTTCCCCTATCTTTCCCTTTTGTTGGAATGTACCTAGCCTGTACGTGAAACATCTCCTCCTTAAAGATCACCCATTGTTCCGTTAGTTTTTCTTGTCAATCTTTGGTTCCATTTTACCCTGGCTAGATCTCCTCTCATCCCATTGAAGTTGGCCCTCTTCCAATTTAGAAGTTCTACTTTAGATTGTTCCTTGCTCTTCTCCATTACTAATCTAAACCTTGTAATACGATGATCACTCTTACCCAAGTGTTCTTCCACAGACACTTGGCCCACCTCATTCCCCAGCACCAGATCCAGCAATGCCTCCTTCCTAGTTGAGCCGAGAACATACTGGTCAAGGAAGTTCTCCTGAACACATTTCAGGAATTCCTCCCCCTCCTTTCCCTTAACATTATCCCAATCAATATTTGGGTAATTAAAGTTTCCCAATATCACCATTCTATAGTTCTTGCACATCTCAGTGATTTTCCTGCAGATTTGCTCCTCTATCTCTCTCACTATTTGTAGGCCTTTTTGCTTCTCAACTCTAACCAAATGGATTCTGTCCTTGCCTCCTCAAGGACATCCTCTCTTTCCAACACTACAATGTCTTCCCTAATCTATACTGCCACCCCCCCTCCCTTTTTTCCTTCCCTATCTTTTCTGAACACCTTGCATCCGTATTTCTTAATTTTAATACTTACATAATAAGAACATAATACGACTTTCAAAGTAATTTCAGTGCCTGAAAGTAAAGGGAAAGTGTATGGATTTGAAGTAAAAATAAGAAAGCAAACTAAATCGAAGACAATTTAAATAATAAAGCTGTTCAGGGTGTCAGACAGCACTTAATTTGTTGGATGATCATTTGGAAGGTAAAATAAGTTTTCCATGTGTGCTGTGAATGGTTTGGATTAGAGTATGGACATAAGGTTCCTAAGATTGGCCATTCATCGGGGGAGTGCACCAAAGAGAAGCTCGGCATTTATTCATAAGGAGTAATGGAAAATTGGTGGCCAAGTTTCTGTGGATCACTTCCATCTACATCTTGGGGTGCAACTATACTACAGATACCAGTATGTGTATTGTCCAGTGCTCAGTTGACACTGTCGAGTTATACTGCTTCTTGCACTGAGCTCAGCAACAAAGGAGCTTTGCAGATTGTAAAGTTAAATTTATAAAGCTCCCAGGAGGTACAGTGGATAGCATAGTTGTCATTAAAATGCAGCTATGCACTGGACTGGATTTTACTCCACCTGCTGTGAACTCTTAAGGCATGTGCAGCTACATGGTAGAAGTGATTTCATATATTTTCTGTTTTGTGAGGTCAACAGTCAGATTGCCCAGCTACCTCTCAAGTTGGAGTGTCACTTTTGCTTTGATGTGTATCCAAAATCACTTGCATTGGTGGGAAAGTGGGTGTATAGCTGCATCCATCATAACTTTTTCAGATTGGTATTGGCTCAGAGCAGGGAAGAAGGGTTCCAGCCTTCGCACTTGGTGGGGAAATGCTTTGAGATGGTGGCAGTCGGCCCAAATCAACTTAGGAAATTTTTTTTAAACTTTTTTTTTTCCAGAAGTAGGCTGGCCTGATCATGCTGTTACTAAATTATTCACTTCACAGCCTTGTCATTTATTGAGTTCCATTGCTGCCTGGCAACTAATTCCACCTTGTGATTTTTCTTTATGGTGCATTTTGTTTTGGTTGGAAGGCAGACTCACTGTAATGCCATATTATCACTGACATAGGCTGTTTTTCACCATTGTAAATGTGCCTCCTGCTGCTTGAGCATGGAGTGGTATTGACATGGTTAAAGAAAAATGAATAAACGACTGGGTGGGGTGCTCATCTTACTCTTGCATTTTAGTTAGAATAAAATGAATGGTGCTGGTGATATCGACTATGCTTTCATCTGCTTTCATTTCACTTTTTTATACTTTTATTTGATAAATGTACGAAGACCATATGGAGTCTATCTGCATGTCGTCTTGTTGTAGACCATGGTCAGGCTTTCAAGCCCCAAGGGCCCTAAAAAAGCAAAGCTAACCTAGTTGCTGCTTGGTGACTGTCATTGTTGGTCGACTACCTGTCAGTTCTCAGTTTTGTTGATGTGTGGAACAACGTCAGCCTGATGTCTAAAGTCACTCACAATTATCGTTAACCAGAGATGCTGCCAGAGTGAGTCTGGTTATAGAGATGCTGAGGACATTATTGTACAGTGAAACTTGCAAGCATGAGAAAATTGGTAGGGTTTTATTAGTAAGTAGGATTTCATATTCTGTGCTGTTTAATATAGAAGGATGAGAAAAACACAATTGACATGTGTAAAAGCCTACTATTTGATAAAATATTTTTCCCAAAATAAATTCTCAGAACTATGCTTGTAGTCCTAGTTGTCATGACACATTTCAATGCACTTTTTTTTCCTCTTTGATTATAGTCTTTGATCTGTAAAGGGCTGTTATGCTGAATTATGCTGAAATAATCCACTAATATAATGGTGTGATTCAGAATATACCAAATGTATATTTTTCTTGTAACACTGATGAGTACCTACAATTGTATAAATTGAATTCAAAGCTGCATCCACCCCAGGAGCTTTGGTTTTTCCTTCCCTACTGACTCCTTTTCTTGTTCTCAATTCACATTAATTTGAAAAGATGGTTGAGTAAATGCACAATGAACTTCAAAACCTAGTAATTGTTTTTCAGAAAGAATGAAACTTGTGAATTAGACATGAATTGTAAAAGAACAGCAGACCTGATTATCATTCGTTAGGTTTGCTTGGTGGACCGTTCTGACACCTGTCTTCCAGGCTTCTCCCTAAATGCCATAGCTGATCCTTCTTTACTGCCAGTCACATGACAGCCAGAGAGAAATCGTGGGTGGGAATTAAAAGACTCCGAATGAACCTTGTCAGAGTTGGCAATCCATATAACATAACATAAAAGGCAACATTAAGCAAAGAAGAGGAGAGACCATTTACATGCATGCTGAGGTTATTTGTGGTATATTGAAACAGATTGTGGGTTGGAGAAAAAAAAAGTTGCTGTGTGCATGTTCTGGTGCAGCTGTAAGACATGAATAATGATTTAAACCTGACGAGAGAAAAAGGCAAACTTTATCTTGCTGTTTGAAGCCCAAACTGCCTTTGGAAAAAAAAATCTCTCTTCATTTGAACCATCTGGTTAATTCTTGTTTACAGCACACCATGCCAGTTTGCGCTTATTAATCATGCTTACACAAGTATCTTAATTACTCCCTGTGTAGCTGCTCTGTCTTGAACTCAGAAGTTGACCTTTCTCTTTTTATTCCTTTAAATCATTAATCATACATAATCAACGCCATCGGGGCAGAGCTACAGAGAAGACTGGCCAGACTTCTTCGGCACACACTATCCCCAAACAGGCACGTAGAATGAGTCCATTGCTAGCAGTCAGGCGTGTCTTAATTAATGACTTGCATACACCAAAAGAGTAATGTAAGTTGACTGCCTTTTTCTTCAGCACTCTACTCAGTGAAATTACTGTTTTAATGCAATTTGTTATCTTCAAATCATAAAACGTTACTGCTTTTCGCTTTTCTCTCAATAAGTGGGGGTGGTGTGTTCAGGAAAAATAGATCTGAGCAGATCGTGCTTCAGTAATGTTCTCTTTTAGTACTGGACCTTCCTTTGCAGTCCTGTCAAAAACAACAATTGGTATTTAGGCATACAAATTGTATTATTGTTCCACTAATCAAAAAATAATGGCTACCTTAATTGTAATTTTTTTAATTGATAGATTACTATTCAACATGAGTAAGATTGTGTATGCAAATTCAAGTTCTGTTTATAGTCAAAGGTTTGTTTTTAATATTTCTTCCTCGATGGATAGGATGTTTCTATCTGTGTTTAAAATATCTTGGAATTCTGATGGGCATCACTATGAAGTGATGGGATGTGAGTTTTTGCCTGCAGTTCTCCACATGGTGAATAACTAAGTTTATCCATGTTGTTATAGTAGAGAAGTATCGGGTGAATACCTTACATGTCCACATGAGTGAAGGAAGGAAATTGGAGGAAGAGTTTCCCCAGGCCCCTCTCAATAGTTCCTAATCGGTGGGAATAGAGTGCTGTGTGCAGTTTTGCTTCCCTCTTGGCCAACAGCAATGCATAGTGTGAGGAGACCAGAAAAAGGGGAAAGACAGGAAAAAATGCCATGAATGATGCTTAGTAGATTTTTTTTTTTATTTCAGTAGATGATATGCTGCTCTAAGTAGGACATTAGATGAACATATTTCTACCATCTTGAATTTCAATAACAAAAGAAAATGGAAACCCAGTAACTCCAAAATTGCTTCACATTAAGTTTGTGGGTTTGAATAGGGCTCAGACGTAGGAGATTCTCTGGTCTCTGATAGATTCCAAAAGTCAATTTAGTAATGTAACTTAATTCCAAATGGATATGAATTCAGCGCACAGAACATCCAATGCTATGCAAGCACATTCATTTTAATGTACTTGTAATTCAACCTTTGTCTTGGTAGATTCCTTTCCACATCAGCTTTAGGTTTATTTTGAACTTTTTGGGGGCGATTTTAATCCTACTCGCTCAGCAGGGATCTGGCGGGTGGGCAGTTAAAATCACCTTGGCTCTTACTGTCCACAAGCCACCATGCTCACATCATCTGCAATTTTAACCTGTTCTCATGAGCAGGCAGCAAGGACACGCACCCAGAGCCAACAGGGTCCTCCTTTGCATATGCACATTGCGGCCTGATAACCCGACTCTAATTTTAACTCCGGTCTGAGCGGGTTATCCACCTGGAGTTAAAATTGGGGCATGTCAGCCAGTTTTTCAATACAGGTTCTCAGTAGTAATGATGAGTAGTTATTTCATGATTATTTTATTAGTAGTATTTTTTTCCATTATTCACATTTGACTTTACCACCGATCTTTCATAAAACTCATATTTCAGTTGTTTCTAGACTCCAGCGCAAGTTCCCCTTTCTGATCCAACATTCACTACCACAATAATCGATCATGCAATGGTTCTTTAAAATGTGTTCTCATTGGTACACTGGAAGCCGGACTTTGCTTATTTTTGTGTCAATCTCCCTTTCAAGATGGCTCCTGGGCTGGCAGTTCCTTTCTGAACTGCTCTTCCCTTCAACTGTATCCGTGGTCATCCATTACCATCCTTTGCCCTTTCTTCCCCCAATCTCCTTTCTTCCATTGCTTAAGACACCCTGCCTTTGATCGTGAAGGCATTTCAGCCCAAACTACCAAGTTCAAGCTACAAATTTAAAGCTACCCCGGCATATCTTTGTTCTCACTGAGCTCTTTCAACTGCCGGAACTCTGCTGAAACTTGACTTCCATCACTGGATTCCTCGCGAACAGAACTTTGTTGCTCTACTGACTACATGGTTCGACTCGGCGGCTGTGGCTCTGCTCTGCTTTTCAGTCGCTTCAAGTCTTATGCTGCTGAATTCTTTTGTCAAATTGGTTTCCGATCTCCTGGACTTCTCTGGACATCTAGACTACGTTTCTGCTTTGAACTAAACTGGATTACACCACTACGTTTCTGCACTGCATTACACTTTAAGACTTACCTGCTTTGTCTCTATCTCTGCTGCTAAAAGAATTTTATCTTTTAAACTGCGGCTGTGTCTCTGCTGAACTGGTTCCACTAGTTTTTCAGCTCTGCTGGCTTCCAGCTAACAGCTGCTGCTTCACATGCTGACCGGTGACGCGTTCTACTGGTTTTCAGCTTTGCTGGTCGCTGGCTTCTGGTTTTACTTTTTCTCTGTCGCTTTGATCTACGGTGACCTCCAACTTGCGTCAATTTCACCATCATCTTTCTGCACCGCGACCGACTCTCATTCCTACGGCAAGAACCTCCATCCTCGAACTCTCTATCCTTGAAATAGCTTCTGGACTTCACTCACCTGCTTTGGACAGCGTTTCGTCGATGCTCCGTGCCGGCCCCATACTGCTTACATCAGCTTTGTCTTTCCATGGGAGCTCAGACTTTGACCCTGGTCGCCGTACTATTGTCTTCAACCATTTCCCTGCTACCAGGAAATATGTATCCCATTAATTACTACATTTAAACAGGCCTATGTAACCTGAGCTTTTCCCCGTGTCCATTCGCGTGCGCACTTTGGCTGCTGCTCCGGACTCGAGCCATTCAATACTTTTGCACTTTTCCCCCCTCTTCCTTTTCTCTCTATCCCTCCCTGACCGCTCTCTCCTGTCGTCATGCCTCCTTTCATCTGTCCTCTCTCGGAGACTCTGCCCTCCCGAATCACTACCCCAATCCTTCATTACTCTTCGACTTTATTACTCTCCTGCCGCCATCCCAGGCTTGACTCCCTCTTAGTTAAGCCTACAGCTTCCCTCTGTGCCTCTCTTTGCATCCTATGAAGGACCCATCGAGGCACTCTTCGCTGCCTCCTTGCGAACAGCAACCCCAACTGTCCCATCTGACTCTCTCGCCGACCTTCCCGCCCAGCACACCCACTGGGGGCAAATCTTGCCAATCTCCTCCCCATTCAACTCATCCTCCCCAGCGCTGACCCTGTGGATGCTGGCAGTGGGGCAGCCATCACCGACCCTCACCGCGTCTCCCTCCAGAATGTCCGTTCACTTGCGAACAAGGCCCTTGCCATCCATGAGCTTATCATGGATGATTGCATCAACATCATGACAGACAGAAACTTGGTTGAGGGGTGATGCGACCTTACCCTTAAATGAAACCTCCCCACCTGGTTATACCTTCCACCACTTGCCCCGTCCAGACCACCATGGTGGCAGTCTGGCTCTCGTCACCAAATCGCACCTTGGTCTGTCCCCCTACTTCTTTGCCATTTTCCCCTCCTTTGAGCATCTCACCTTCTTCCACCCCTCCCCCCTCGCTCTCTTAAAATTCTCTCTCTCTACCGCCCACCCAAGTACCATAAAAATTTTATTACCAAGATATTTTCGCTGCTTTCCTCCCTCAGCCTCTGCACCAAATGACTTCTCATCCTCAGTGATTTCAACCTCCATCTCAATTCATCATGTTCTCTCTCCTGTGAGTTCACTAGTCTCCTATCCTCCCTAAATCTCTCCCTCCATGTAAACTCCCCAACCCCATATTCATGGCCACCCTCTCGACCTTATCATCTCTCATGGCCTCACTACTTCCATCAGGTCAATCGCAGATAAGGCCATCTCTGACCACTTCCTTGTATCGCTTTCCACTGACAACCCCCTTCCACCCTCCCCCAGCCCTACTTCCTTCTGTGTCCGCCCTTGGAAAAAAAACTCTCCCAACTCTCTTACAACTGCACTTATGAAATGCCAACTGTCCAGCCTTTGGCCCTCCATTCAGATCCAAGGCCGTCCCATCCTCTCGTCGAATTACAGTATGCAGACAACGCTTGCGTCTGCGCACACTCGGAGGTCGAACTCAAACCATCGTCAACACCTTCACCGAAACGTATGAGAGCATGGGCCTTACACTAAACATCCGTAAGACAAAGGTCCTCTACCAACCTGCCCCCGCCACACAGTACTGACCCCCGATTATCAAAATCCATGACGAGGCCTTGGACAACGTAGACCACTTTCCATACCTCGGGAGCCTACTGTCAACAAGGGCAGACGTCGATGATGAAGTCCAACACTGCCTTCAGTGTGCAAGTGCAGCCTTCGGTCACCTGAGGAAGAGAGTGTTTGAAGACCAGGACCTCAAACCCAACACCAAGCTCATGGTCTACAGAGCAGTAGTGATACTCGCCCTCCTGTATGCTTCAGAGACATGGACCATGTACAGCAGGCACCTCAAAGCACTGGAGAGGTACCACCAACGCTGCCTCCGCAAGATCCTGCAAATCCATTGGCAGGATAGGCGCACCAACATCAGTGTTCTTGCTCAGGCCAACATCCCCAGCATCGAAGCTTTGACCACGCTCGATCAGCTCGGATGGACAGGCCACATCATCCGCATGCCTGATACGAGACTCCCAAAGCAGGCGCTCTACTTGGAGCTCCGACATGGCAAGAGAGCCCCAGGTGGGCAGAGGAAACGCTTCAAGGAAAGCCTCCTTGAAAAAGTGCAACATCCCCACCGACACCTGGGAATCCCTGGCCCAAGACCGCATGAAGTGGAGGAGAAGCATCCGGAAGGCGCCAAACACCTCGAGTCTCTTCGCTGGAAGCCAAGTGGAAGGAGCGCATGTCAACCCAAGAACCCCACCCACCCGTCCCTTCAACCACCGTCTGCCCCACCTGTGACAGAGACTGTAGGTCCCGCATTGGACTCATCAGTCACCTGAGAACTCATTTTTAGCATGGAAGCAAGTCATCCTCGGCTCCGAGGGACTGAAGAAGAAGATTCACCACGATATTTATGTAGCTACCGATCTGCTCAACCACACCCTCACCACCACCTTTGATGCCCTAGTCCCTATTAAAACAATTACTCTCTCTCACCCTGGCCGATCCCCCTGGTACGGCCCTCATCTTCACTCCCTTAAGTCCAAGGGACACAGACTTGAACAGATATGGTGGACAACTGGTTTAGCCGTTTACCGCCAGATCTAACTGGACCACATAAAGCATTATCGGGTCCTGCTCTCGTTGGCAAAAATTGCTCACTATTCCAGAATCATTCTGGAATGCAAAGATAAACCCCGGCTTCTATTCTCCACTGCTAACCGTCTTCTTAAACCCCTCTCCCTGTCTCCTCCACCCTCACCTCCGAAAACAAGTGTGAGGAGCTCATGGACTTCTTTGTCTCTAAGATTGAGACCATCCGTTCAGCTGCCTCTGCCACATCCCTTCTTTCCCCATGACCATCGAGGCAAACTTCTTCTAAGGTTCCCCCGTGCCCTGAACTCTCATCTTTGTCCAGTTTCTCTCCGATCTCCCCTCATGACCTCTCTGCGCTCATCTTGTCCATGAGACCCACTTCCTGCTCCCTCGACCCTATTCCCATCAAACTGCTGACCACCGAACTTCCTTTTCTGGCTCCCATGTTAGCTGACATTGTTAATGGTTCTCTCTCTTCAGGTACTGTCCCCCTCTCCCTCAAATAATCACTTCTCTCCTCCAAAAAAACACTCTTGACCCCTCTGTCCTTGCAAACTATCGCCCCATCTCCAACCTCCCTTTCCTCTCAAGTCCTTGAACGTGTTGTCGCCTCCCAAATCCGTACCCATCTTTCCCGCAACTCCATGTTTGAATCCCTCCAATCAGGTTTCCGCCCTTGCCACAGTACCAAAACGGCTCTCATCAAAGTCACAAATGACATCCTTTGTGACTGTGACAAAGGTAAACTATCCCTCCTCGTCCTTCTTGACTTGTCTGCAGCCTTTGGCACGGTTGGCCACTCCATCCTTCTCCAATGTCTCTCCACCGTCGTCCAGCTGGGTGGGACTGCACTCGGCTGGTTTCATTCTTATCTATCTAATCGTAGCTAGAGAATCACCTGTATTCTTCCCGCTTCTGCATCATTACCTCTGGTGCCCCCAGGGATCTATCCTTGGCCCCCTCCTATTTCTCATCTACATGTTGCCCCTTGGCGACATCATCCGAAACCACAGCGTCTGTTTCCACATATATGCTGATGACACCCAGCTCTACCTCACTACCACTTCTCTCGACCCCTCCACGGTCTTTAAATTGTCATAATGCTTGTCCGACATCCAGTTCTGGATGTGCAGAAATTTTCTCCAGTTAAATATTGGGAAGTGCAAAGCCATTGTTTTCGGTCCCCGCCACAAACTCCATTCCCTAGTCACTGACTCCATCCCTCTCCGTAACATCTGTCTGAGGCTGAACCACACTGTTCCCAACCTTGGTGTCATATTTGACCCTGCAATGAGCTTCCGACCACATATCCGCAGCATAACAAAGACTGCCTACTTCCACCTCCATAACATCGCCCGTCTCCACCCTTGCCTCAGCTCATCCATGCCTTTGGTACTTCTAGACTTGACTATTCCAATGCACTCCTGGCTGGTTTCCCACATTCTACCCAAGTAAACTTGAGGTGATCCAAAACTCGGCTGCCTGTGTCTTAACTCGCACCAAGTCTTGTTCACCCATCACCCCTGTGCTCACTGGCCTACATTGGCTCCCAGTTAAGCAATGCCTCAATTTCAAAATTCTAATCCTTGTTTTCAAATCCCTCCATGGCCTCGCCCCTCCCTATCTCTGCAATCCCCTTTAGCCCCACAACCCCCTCTTTCCCCCCCCCCCCCCCCCCCGGAGATATCTGCCCTCCTCTTATTCTGGCCTCTTGAGCATCCCTGATTATAATCGCTCAACCATTGGTGACTGTGCCTTCTGTTGCCTGGGCCCTAAGCTCTGGAATTCCATCCCTAAACCTCACGCCTCTCTACCTCTCTTTCCTCCTTTAAGATGTTCCTTAAAACCTACCTCTTTGACCAAGCTTTTGGTCACCTGCCCTAATTTCTCTTTTTTTTAATTCATTGATGGGATGTGGGCGTCGCTGGCTAGGCCTGCATGTAGTGCCCATCCCTAATTGCCCTTGAGAAGATGGTGGTGAGCCGCCTTCTTGAACCGCTGCAGTCCATATGGTGTGGGTACACCCACAATGCTGTTAGGAAGGGAGTTCCAGGATTTTGGCCCAGTGACAGTGAAGGAACGGCGATACAGGTCCAAGTCAGGATGGTGTGTGGCTTGGAGGGGAACTTGTAGGTGGTGATGTTCCCATGCGTCTGCTGCCCTTGTCCTTCTAAGTGGTAGAGGTCGCGGGTTTGGAAGGTGCTTTTGATGGAGCTTTGGCGAGTTGCTGCAGTGCATCTTGTAGATGGTACACACTGCAGCCACAGTGCGCCGGTGGTGGAGGGAGTGAATGTTGAAGGTGGTGGATGGAGTGCCAATCAAGCGGGCTGCTTTATCCTGAATGGTGTTGAGCTTCTTGAGTGGTGTTGGAGCTGCACTCATCCAGGCAAGTGGAGAGTATTCCATCACACTCCTGACTTGTGCCTTGTAGATGGTGGAAAGGCTTTGGGGAGTCAGGAGGTGAGACATTCGCCGCAGAATTCCCAGCCTCTGGCCTGCTCTTGTAGCCACAGTATTTATACGGCTGGTCCAGTTCAGTTTCTGATCAATGGTAACCCCCAGGATGTTGATAGTGGGGGATTCAGCGATGGTAATGCCATTGAATGTCAAGGGGAGATGGTTAGAGTCTCTCTTGTTGGAGATGGTCATTGCCTGGCACTTGTGTGGTGCGAATGTTACTTGCCACTTGTCAGCCCAAGTCTGAATGTTGTCCAGGTCTTGCTGCATATGGACACGGACTGCGTCAGTATCTGACGAGTCTCGAATGGTGCTGAACAGTGTGCAATCATCAGCGAACATCCCCACTTCTGACCTTATGATGGAGGGAAGGTCATTGATGAAACAGCTGAAGATGGTTGGGCCTAGGACACTGCCCTGAGGAACTCCTGCAGTGATGTCATGTGATTGAGATGAATGACCTCCAACAACCACAGCCAACTTCCTTTGTAATTTTTTGTCTTATAACACTCCTGTGAAGCGCCTTGGGATGTTTTACTACGTTAAAGGCGCTATATAAATACAAGTTGTTGTTGTCATATACCTTGTCTTCAATAAGCATTGTTGACAAGTTGATGTACTTTGAAGTCTACTTAAGAATGCTAAAAAGCATAATGCTGATCTTTGAGAATTATTGTTTTTTAGCACTGTAAACACAAAAATTGTAACTCAATTCTTTTATTGCATTACAATGATTTGACTAGTTAGTGTTCTTAATTTTGCAGTTTGAACAAGCGAGAACAGGTTTAGGAATATTTTGTAATAATCAGGCATGCTGGTCTTTGTCCCAGGAATGGAACCTTGCAAACTTTACATTTATGAGAACACATACCTGAACTAGCAATGGCACCAGCCCCATCACATGTAAATGTGGAGGAAGCTGCCCCTTCATTTGAAATTTATTGCTGATATCAGATTACACTTTCTGTACAGAAGCTTGACTTTTTCCCTTTTCTGAGGGAGTTGAGCATTTCAATTGAATTAATATACGACTTTCCTTTTCATTACATGTAACAACAGACTGCAGCTTGAGACCTCGTACTATAATGAAAACAGAAAGGTGGTCTATATGTACTAACAGATCTCCTGAAACACTGCTGGTGGGGATACTTCTTGAGGCAGGGAGGGGCAGCGTTTACACTGAGAGAATTTTGAAAGAAGTTTCTAAGAGATCTCTCGAGACAATTAAGTAAATTCTTTTTGGTTGTTTCCTGTTTTTAAAAAGTGTTTCTTTACCCACTCCTGCTAGATAATTAGATACTACAGCTATAAAAATACATTTTATTATTTGTTGAATTTGCAGCATTAAAAAAAATATAATGCCTATAGTCATACAGAATACATTGAAAAATGTAATGGCCCAGTTTTTGATGTAAAAGTAATGTTGAGCCTATCAATGCTCAACATTACTGAATAAATCGGACAGCAACTACTGGCGACCGCACATGTGCAGTTAAACGCGGAAATCAAGAAGTTGCTGTCCGAGTTGCCCTGCTCCTCTGCAAGCTCCAAGAGACTCGGCACTGAAACACATAGAAGGGCGAGATGTTGCGGTATCTCCATGATAGATACTCAGTAAACTTGCCAGAAAAAGTTAGGGCTTGTTCATTCCAGTGTAAGTAAATTTTTAATGGCATGATAAGTCTTAATTACTGCATTTTAGTTGGAATAAAATGAATGATGCTCTCTGGCACTGAAAATTAACTTTTACAAGTGTGGAGGCTCATTCCTTCAGATTTTAACTTTTTTTTTACTTTTTCTTTCTGTCTCTTTTATCTTGCTCTCTCTTAATCCCATCATTTATTATTTTGCTTTCTGTCCATGATTTGACATTGAATTAATAATTCTAACTGACACTTCCTGGTTCAGACTCTGCACACCTCAGTAAGGATTCTTCAATCTGATTGGTTAAGGAATTACACAAGCTCCCAATCCCCTGTAGAGGGCACTGCACCAAAATGGCTTTCTAGTCATAGCAAATTCCAGTGCAGAAGCCCATTGAAAGTCTGTGGGCAAGTGTAAGTGTAATGAACGGCTGGTGCCGTTCATTCGCCGCTGACCGCAAAATCCAGGCCATTATCTTTTCTTTTTTATCTGTCTGCCTCCCTCTGTCTCTTTCTCCTTGTCTGTTTCCTTGCTCTCTCATCTATATACACATGCACGCACGCATACACATGATAATTATTGTGATGATCTGAGCAAAGATGCTCTTTGAATTATGCAGTCATCTGAGATAATATTGATGCATGCTGGGAAATGGCTCAGACTGTAGCATGCTGGGGATTTTAGTTATTAAAATCTTCAGATGATAGAATGGTAGCTGTGGGAAGAATATCAATTGAAATCCTAGGCTTTTCAGAGCGGCTGAGAGGCCTTGAATAAAAATGTTAAAGAAGGCACTTAGACACAATAACTTGCATTTATATTGTGCAGAGGATGTCCCAAAGCATTTCACAGAGGAGAAACAGATGTCAAGCATGAGCAAATGATTTAGGAAAAAATACGGAAAGCATGGTTAAACAGATGGGTTTTGTTGTGTTTGTACCGCTATACACAACTACATAAAATAATAAAGCAGCAGAGACCGAGAGTAACTTCAAGTGATCTTTACTGGTTAACTGGAACTTCAGCACTGACTATACAAATCGATACTCGTCTGTTATATACGCTCGCAATTAAGGATGTACATCGCAAAACAAAGTAGTCCCTTCAATGTTGTATACATTACACTTCCTCCCCCTTTAGTTTAATAGTATATTAATGCAAAATTTCTATAATTAACATACAGAGCCTGTCTTTACAGTAACCTTTTTGTTTTCTTAAAAGTAACAAAATTCAATTTCCAACATAACATTTTATTTTGTCAACAGCCCTTTTGCAAGTCAAGTCTCTGGGGAGGCCTCCTCTGCCTCTCTGGGTAACGTCTCTCCAGACTCTCTTGCTTTGGGGAATGAGACTGTACAAGTACAGGTGCAGCAGGTGAGCTATCAGCACAGGTCGAGCTCTCAGCTGCGGATGAGGCTGGAGCTGATGCTGATGAATCAGGAGTGTCTGTTTCCATGTCAGGTGAGTCTGGGCGAGGTATCGGGGTGTTTTCCACATGAACATCCAGAATTTGGTCCACATGACGTCTCAAAACGTTCTCTTCCCACATCCACAGCAGACATCAGTGGTCCCTCTCTTGTGGATATTGTCCCTGGTTGCCACTTTTCCGTCCGGAAATCACGAGCAAGAACTGACTGTCCCACACTGAAGCTTCTTGTTGGCTTAGCATTCAAATGTTTGAACTGTTTGTTCTCTACATCACGACGTACATTCGGTTTAAGAAGGTCCATGCGAGATATCAGGTTCCTGTTCAGAAACATCATCGCTGGAGTCTGATTAGTGGCTGCGTGTACTGCGTTCCAATAAGCAAAGAGGAAATTGTCTATCTTGTGTTGCAGTGGTAGATTCTTGCTGTACATTGCTTTGATGGCCTTCTTGAAAGTCTGTACGAATCTTTCTGCCAAGCCATTTGTAGCTGGATGGTACGGGGCAGATGTGTAGTGCTTGATTCCATTTTTCCTTATGAAACCTTGGAATTCGTCAGAGACAAATTGTCGTCCATTATCTGTGCAGATTTGTTCTGGTAGGCCATTTCTAGTGAACATGGTCCTCAGAACTGAAATGGTCTTTTCAGATGTGGTTAATTTCATTTTAATGACCTCGGGCCATTTGGAATGTGCATCGACTGCAATCAAGAACATGGAGTCCATGAATGGTCCAGCAAAGTCGATGTGCACACGTTGCCATGGTGATGAGGGCCATTCCCATGGATGGAGAGGGGCTTGTGGTGGTGCGTTCTGGACCTTTTGACATCCTGAGCAGCTCTTTGTCAGGTCCTCGATCTGTTTGTTAATTCCCGGCCACCACACGTATCCACGGGCAAGGCTTTTCATCTTTACCGTACCTAAGTGGCCTTCATGCAGTTCATCTAGCACTTGGTTACGAAGCTTGGGAGGAATCACAACTCATGAGCCGCACATCAGTGTTCCCCGACACACTGATAACTGCTCCCTCCTAGCTGAGAATGCTGGAAACAATAAGTCACAAAGCGCTGGCCATCCCTTCACAGTGATGTCATAAACTTTTGACAATGTAGGGTCATTGCGTGTTTCTCTTTCAACGAGGGAGTTTGTCACTGGTAGCTGCTCAACTATTGTGTGAAATACCTCTGCTGAGTCAACTGTTGTGGTTCTCTCAGGTCGGCAGTGGTAAACGTGACAAACCATCGGTGTTGCCATGTTGCTTGGTCCCCTTGTATTCAATGTCATACAGGTGAGTCCCTAGGAAGAGTGACCATCGCTGCAGCCGTTGTGCCGTCATCACTGGAACGCCCTTCCTTGGGTTGAAGATTGAAACGAGAGGCTGGTGGTCAGTTAACAGTGTAAACTGTTGATCATACAAGTAGTGGTTGAATTTCTTGACTCCCCACACAAGGCTGAGGGCCTCTCGGTCAATCTGTGCATAATTGCATTCAGCTGTAGTCAATGATCTTGAGGCAAAGGCTATTGGTCTTTCTGAGCCATCTGGGAACTTATGTGACAACACGGCACCATGGGGTGAAGCATCACATGCCAGTCGAATAGGTAAGGATGGGTCAAAGTGAGCTAGCACCTCTTCTGAAGTAATGAGTCTTTTACTTTCTTGAAAAGCTTGTTCACAGCTGTCACTCCACTTCCATTGTGACCCTGTCTGTAGCAGTGCATTTAGTGGATGTAACACTGTGGATAGGTTGGGCAAGAACTTGTGATAGTAGTTCACCAGTCCAAGATATGATCTCAACTGAGACACATTTTCAGGTGTTGGTGCATTAATCACAGCTTCAATCTTGTCTGGAGACTTGTGTAAACCGTCCTTGTCAATCACATGTCCACAGTATGAGATTTCCTTTTTGAAAAACTCTCGCTTGTCTCGGTTCGCTCGGAGCCCATACTCCCGTAACCTGATGAGCACCTGTTCGAGGTTGGAAAGGTGGTCGTTGTCATTCTTGCCAGTAATGATGATGTCATCAAGATAACACTGAGTACCTGGGGTCTCCTGCAGGACTTGGTCCATTGCCATTTGCCAGATTGCAGGAGCTGATGCTATTCCGAATACCAGCCGATTGTACTGGTAAAGGCCTTTGTGCGTATTTATTGTCAGGTACTTCTTTGATGCATCATCAATTTCCATTTGGAGATAGGCCTGGGCCAAGTCAATCTTTGTGAAGCGTTCCCCTCTTGACAGGGAAGCAAAGATGTCCTCAATGCGAGGCAATGGGTACTGTACTATGTGGAGGACTGGGTTAACAGTCACTTTAAAGTCTCCGCAGATACGCACTTTTCTTGGCTTTCCTGGTTTTGTGCTGGAGGTTTTCTTCATTGGAACTATAGGTGTGGCCCATTCACTCCAATCCACCTTGGACAGGACCCCTAACTGCTCCAAGTTCTCCAGCCCTGCTTCTACTGAAGGGCGAATTGCATAAGGCACTGGTCTGGCCTTGTGGAACTTTGGATTTGCGTTCTCAATCTTAATTTTTGCTTTCATGCCCTTGTGTTTCTATTCCCTTCTTGAACACTTCCTGAGAGTCAGAGAGTATTTGTGACAGTCTCTCAGGAGTGGCGTTGCTGCCCTCCTTTGCTGACACAAACAGTGCTTGGATGGTGTGCCAATCCAACTGTATTTTCCTGAGCCATTCACGTCCCAGCACTGGTGGTCCTCCATTTTCCAGTACATAGAGGTTCAATTGCGGTATTTTTTTTTCTTTGTGTGTCACTGTCACTTTTATTTTACGTTTGGGGCACACTCTTTGTCCTGTGTATGTCTTTAACAGTACTTTAGTTGGCCTTAGCGGTATGTGTGAAAACAGTCGTTTGTAGTCATGTACAGAGATCACTGTTAAAGCTGAGCCTGTGTCCAACTCCATTTTCAGCCTAACTCTTGCCACTTCTGGAGTAATCCATATTATTCTGTGATCCTCTGTCTCTTTCACACTGTGTAGTTTCAGACAAGCCAAATCTTCTTCCTCTGAGTCTGTGTCACTTTTTTATCTGAACTGTTTCCAGTCACGTGGTGTACCTTCTTGTATCTTTCTTTGAAAGGTTTCTTGTTTTCAGTCACTTGATGTACCTTCTTGTTACTCTGTATTTTATCAGTTTTCTGCTTCTTATTTGCTTTGCAGACTCTTTCAATGTGCCCTTGTCTGCCACATTGTCTGCAGTCTTTGTCTTTAAACCAACAGTCATTGTGGTCATGTGACATTTTGCCACAGCGATAACACTTCTTTTCTTGTTTCAGTGACATTTTATTAGTTGAATATTCCAGGGATTTTTGTTGAATTTCTAAAGCGCCACGTGCTGCTGCTTCCATTGATATTGCGATACTCAGAGCTTTCTCCAATGTGAGGTCTTTTTCAGACAGGAGCTTCTTTTGTGTGCTTTCATTTTGCATGCCACACACAAATCTGTCCCTCAATGCGTCTGATAAGCCCACTCCAAATTGGCAATGTTCTGATAATTTGCGCAACTTTGCCAAATATTCAGAAATGCTTTCATTTTTGCTCTGGTTCTGTTTATGGAATTTAAATCTTTCAGCTATGAGCAGTGGTTTGGGGCTTAAATGGTCTTGGAGTGTGTCCACTATTTGTTTGAATGTTTTGTTTGCTGGCTTTTCAGGGGCTCATAAACTACGTAGCAGCCCATATGTCTGCGCCCATAACACTCAGCAAAACAGTGGCTTTCTTTGCTACCTCCACTCCGTTAGCCTCACAATACAACTCCACTCTTTCAATGTAAGTTGCCCAGTCTTCAATGCTGCTATCAAATGCTGCAATAGTGCCAATCATCGCCATTTTTTTTTTCCCAAACCCGTTTTTCTTTCTTTACTAGTTAGCTAGCGTCATGCAAGTCACTGTGCACTTTTCACTTGACTTACGTATCCCCTGCCTAGCTTAGCAAGCGTACTCCGTTTTCTCTGCCTTCTCGCTCCTTTCTTCCAAGTTTTGGTGTCCTCTGGATGCGATGCCAGAATAGGAAGACGTAGGTTCATAATTCTCGTTGCCAATTTGTTGTGTTTGTACCGCTATACACAACTACATAAAATAATAAAGCAGCAGAGACTGAGAGTAACTTCAAGTGATCTTTACTGGTTAACTGGAACTTCGGCACTGACTATACAAATCGATACGCGTCTGTTATATACGCTTGCAACTAAGGATGTACATCCGCAAAACAAAGTAGTCTCTTCAATGTTATATACATTACAGGTTTTGAGGAGTTTTTCCAGAAGTGGAGAAACATGCATCAAGGTAGGGCTGAGATGATGAAGGCTCTGCCAGTAATGATAGAGCAGAGATAGGGGGTAATGCAGAAAAAGGGGTTATGCACAAAAAGCTAAAATTAAAAACAGAAATGCACAGACTAGGAGATAGAGCTGGAGGAGGTTATAGAGGTTAAGTGGGTTGAAGCCATGGGGATATTTGTAAAGGAGGATGAGGATTTTTGAATTAGATGCATTTTGTGCAGCATGGAGCCAATGAAGGTGTCCCAGCATGGAGACGATGAGAGGATAGTACAATGTGTAGGCAGCAGAGTTTTGGATGAATTGCAGTTTGTGTTGTTGTAGAGCTTGGGAGGCCGGCAAGGAGGTTGTTGGCAAAGCTGAGTCTGAAGATAACCTGGGTGGACAAGTGTTTCAATGGCACTGGAGGTGAGGTATGGGCGGAGGCAAGTGATTATTGCAGACATGAAAGTAAGCGCTTCTGATGATTGCTATGATATGGGGTTTATGACTTCGCTCAAGAGCAAAGAGGGCACTGGGAGTGGAGTCAGGTAGGGTACAGAATTTTCTTTTGTATTTAAAATTCTTAAAACAAAGTAAACCATAAATGCCAGAACTTTGAGGTAAATGAAATTTATATGATGTAATTTTTAGAATTGATAGCAAGGCTTGTCATTTGCAGAACATTCTCGCACTTGCTGTTTGTAATCCTTGCCTACTATCCCACTTTCAAAGTGATAGAAAATGACTGATAGAACAGAAGCAGGAAACCATTTTTGGGATTTAAGATTAAAATAAAATGTGTTTTTCTGTCTTTCTATTCTTCAAATTTCTCCCTTCTGATCAGCCCATTTGGCGTGACTTTTGTAACAGCCTCTCCTGCCCATTGTGATACCTGCCTCCAAGCGGAACATATTGCCCACTGTCTTTGGACCTTAAAAAGGGATGCAAAAAATAGCGAGCACATCAGTGAAAGACCATATGTGAGAACAATACAATGACATGGTGACATAAAAGAACAGACATAGACAAAGAAGCTTATGGAAAAAATTGAGGCAGAAATAATGAGCAAACAGACAGAGAGGGGAAAACACACTACCCTGATGAGAATAGTATGTAACCACTATACAGAAAGAGAGATAAAATAGGGTGGCAGACAAACAAAGAGGAAAACGAAAAGAATTAGAGAATGTGGAAAGAGCAAACAGACAGTTACAGAAAGTGCCATTAAAAGTGTTTTTGTCTATGAAGAATGCCATAGGAGATCAATATAATACGTCTATTGCAAGGTATAGTGCTTCTGACATTGTAAAACAGTGTACCTTTCGACTCACTATGGGCAAAGCCATGGGAAATCAACTAGTTTAATTTAAATTAGTGCATGAGTTTGCAATGTTCAGTTACAAAATATTCATATAACAATTTTTACCTGTTTAATTTAGCAAGTTTAAAAGTTGTTAAAAATTAAATTGATTCCCCAAGACCATTCTTCCATTTGTAGATGTTTTGCTCAGATCTAGTTCAGTTGCATTTGTTAAATGTCCAACATGACAAAATAACTAGTGAAGCAAAATTGAGCTGAAAGGCCCTGTTTTGTTTAGCTATATATTTTTCTACTTGACGTTGGTGTCAATACCGTGTGGTTATGGATGCAAAGGCACCACCTTGTATCCTTTCTTGCGTCCAAGAAATTGTGTTGTGTTGGAATGGAACTGCTTTATAAGTGTGTATTAAATGTATATTCTTTATTTTGGGCAGAGCAACAATAATGTACAGTTGGTGTCAACTGCAATGAGCAGTGTATGAAATGTCATTACTGGTATTGAGATACATCGGCACCATTTCTTGCATTGCTTGCATATGGTTGAAGCTTATGTGCTGTACCATTCATCATAATGAACGGATGGTAGGCCAGTCACAAGCTTTGAATATTTATTGAATGTCTGTATTGCTATAAATTGTATAGAACTCAAGAGCAAGAGATGGCTTTTCTCTCCAGTCTTCCAAACAGAGCTAGAATATTACATCATTGGACAGAAATCATCATCAGTGACCAGGAGGTTTGAACTTTCTTCTGGATGCCCAGTTTTCCAGCTATCTTTGCCAGTTGTTTGTCTCGGCATAATGAAACATGAGTTGCGAAACAAGGGCCTGCATATTACTAACTGCAGAGAGTTTGCAGCCCTTACAAGGAAAAGAGGTGGGGTGATTCACTGTTGATCTTCTTCATGCTGAACATAATTTACCAAGTTTTGCCCACTGGTCCAGTTCTGTTTGTACCTGTTTAGATTGATTCAGTTGCTACTCTTTCCTTTTTCAAAACAAGAAACTTCACTTATGTGCAGTCATTTATCGACATCAAAAGATTTAATAGTATGTCTGTCTATTTGAAGCCATCTGATTGGTTGGTTAATGGGAACCATGACCATCAAATCCCCGCCCCCCAAAACACCCCCCTTCTGGTGGTTGTTCTTGGTTAACCTGTTTTCATTGTTCACTGCTCCCTGGTAACATTTTAATTGCTGAAGATGTTCTTGTCATTCAGCAACCATGTTTGACCACCTTCCTAGTTGGGAGCCAGTCTTATTCTGAGCCTCTGCACCTCTGCATCCAGCTTACACTGGACCTGGTATACCCACATCCAACCTAGGGTCTTGCTTCAGTCTCATTCTTGACAGCCTTTACATTTGCCCCATGGATTCTTACCTCTACAGTGAAACTGCACACTTCTTCCCTCCTTTCTCATTTCCACCCACCCCCCCGCCACACCCTAATCCCCACCGCCGCATCCACATCCAATTCAGAGCTCAATCTCAGCCTTGGCTGGAAATTTCCTTGGGTAATGATGATGATGTGGCCAAAACAGGAGTTACAATGCTCCAAAATGCATTTTATAATTTAAGGATGCATTTACACTAACTTTCATTGATGCAAAGCAGGGCCTGACCTCATACATCCTTAGAAGAGACTGTTTCACACCACTTCACTCTGGAGTCAGATAAACACTTAATACTCAATTTATGCTACACGGGTTTAGCATTGATACTGAGCTAAAACTGTAGCATAAACCCAACCCAATAGTTTCATGAATTCAAACCAGTAGGAAACCCCAAAATGAGATTGGTGTGTTTGGAAGCTGGTTCAAGTCCAGCAAGCATAACTTAGTTATAGTGAGAGAGTCTGATTTTGGATCTGATGTCGCCAAACCCCACTATAAATTGGATAACTATCTTCTAGTTTGCTCTGCTCTGTAAGTTAGTATATGGTACACATTCCAAATCACAGCCAGCTGAACAGGCTGAAAGGCCCTTTCTCTTCACAGTTCTTAACATTCTTAATATATTTATCGAGAATAACTTGTTTGGGAATATAGAAAGCTTTCTGTGAACCAATAAGGCCTGATTTGCTGCACCTACTAACTCCAGGAACTTAGTGGACAGAATCTAATGGACAAATTGTTCAAACCAAAAATTATAAAAAGGAATCACTATCCAAAGGGAGTGGGCCTTTGGCGTAGCGGTAGCATCCCCGCCGCTGGGCCAGAAGGCGTAGGGTTTCAAACCCCGCTCCAGACAGTCCCGGCAAGTGGAGTCGGAGCTCCGGCTCTAAATTCTGGGTTGACATCCAGCGGGATACTTGTGTCCGTGGGTGTGGGTGGCCCCCCCCCCCCCTCATATGGGTTGTGGGAGCCTGTAAAACCCTCCCGCCATAGGACTAACCACCCTAGTGGCTGGTACGAAGATGGTTACGGTCACGGAAGGAGCGTTAATCGCGGCCAGAAATCCTTCCACCACTTCATACAGTTCCCCAAAGGGAACAGTGTGACACGTACGACGACGACTATCCAAAGGACCTCATAAAATGATGCTATGAATTATGCTTTTAAGAAGAAAGAACAGTTTTGAAAGGCTGACGGTGACTGAGATGCTTCATTGAAATTCACCGAATATTGCGGTGCAGCAGTATCAGGTGCGCATTGAAACATCCAGCTTCCTTTTAAACTGGGAGGACTGGAAAAATTGCCATGCTTATCAGGCGGTCATGAATATGCGAGTACGTTTTCTCAATTTTTAATTTTTATCTCGCCAATTTGCTTCCCCTTTCCTGAAAGTTTGACTCTTATGGGAGTATGATTACATGTGCACCTGGCACTCTTGGGTAGCTCATCCAAGAGACTATGAATGAAGCCTGAATCATGATGGTAAGTGCTTGGTGGCATTACAGCTGGCCTCAATTCTGTCTTTATCTGATGTCCACACATGCACACTTTCAACAGAGGCCTCTCGATAGCAACCCTGACCAGTTCGTCTCTTCCCTCAAGTAGGAATACTGGAGTCAACTGTAGCACTTGTACAGCTGTTCTAGCTGAGATCAACTAACCCAGCACAGCCCAGTAATCGAGCGTGGAACATTCCTGGTCTGTATGCCTCAGCTACTCTTTAGATAAATTTCTTGTGGCACTATATGAGACTTGACTTGTTTTTGCTCCATAGATCTACGATAAAGCACACTATTTAAAAGAAATAATGGTCAAAACATCAGTTAACTGTTCCATATTTACATCAGATATACAGTATTTGGAAGGTGGGGTGAAAGAATCTTGATGGCAGACTAAGGGTCTGTTCCCACATAAATCACTGGAACTGGAGCAGGTGGGGCTTGGCAGAAGGAGGCATGGATGAGGTAGCTTCAACTCAGGTGATGCTGTGTTCTCTCAACCAAGCTCTGTCTCCTCAAAAGATTGATGAAATGACAGGCAGTGGACATGGCAGCCAGTGAGCATGGGGGCCAAAGTGATTGCAGGTCCATTTCAGGTACCAGTGCCGAAGAACAGCACTGCAGCTAAGTCAAGAGCCCCCTTCCCCATCTTCTTTCAAATGCGGTATGTGCATTAGTAGACAGTAGTTAGACAGAACATATGGTTCATGGGGCCAGTATATTATGATGAAAACCATAGCACTGTCCATAAATGATGAATCAGTCTTGGCTGCATTCCACCCACCCCCCCAACCACCACCACCCCAATTTGTCCAGGCAGCAGAATCTCTGCTTCTACATGCCAATTGTATGTTCTGCTAGAATTCACATGGAGGCATGAGCTTCATTGTATTTCATATGGCCTCTGTTCAGAGGTTTCTCTGTGGTTTCAATAGCTAGTGCTCCGGACAGTAACCTAAAGCGATCATGGCTACTCCCAGGGTATTGCGTATTAATGTGCATTATTCTGTTCCTCTGGTCTTATACCATCTACACGTTGATGGAATGAAAGCTTTTTCTGTTCAACTGTCATGACATTGTTATTCGGGGCCTTGATAGTTATTAATGGTGTATATAATAATAGGTCAAGTTGGCCAATAAGTGTTGGTCTTGGCTCAGTGGAAGCACTCTTGCTTCTGAATCAGAAGGTTATGGGTTCAAGCACCACTGAAGAGACTTGAGCATACAATCGAGGCTGACACTTCAGTGCAGTACTGAGGAAGTGTTCGGATGACACATTAAACTAAGGGCCTCTCGGGTGGATGTAAGAGATCGCATGACACTATTCGAAGAAGAGCAGGGGAGTTCTGTTGGTGTCTTGGCTATTATTGATCCCTCAACCAACATCACTAGAATAGATTATCTGGTCATGTATCTTATTGCTGTATGTGGAAACTTGCTGTGTGCAAATTCACTGTGTACAAATTCCCCTACATTACATCAGTGACCTAAAGCTGTGAAATGCTTTAGAGCATCCTAAGATTGTGAAAGGTGCTATATAAATTCAAGCTCCTTGCATTTTGCACTTGTGGAAAGCCTGCTATTTGGTAAAAGGTAGCTGTGCTGTCTTATTCTGTTTAAATAGCAAATGAATGAATGCAGAGAATCTGTTTTGTGGTAGTAATGGTTGAGGGAGGAATGTTAGGACATTAATAGTGCCATGGGATCCTTTGTGTCCACCTGAGCAGGCAGGCGGGGCCTCGGTTTAATGTCTCCTCTGAAATACAGCCCCTCTGATGATACGGTGCTTGAGTATTAACCTAGACTACATGCTCAGGTTCACAGTGGGGTGTGAACCCACAGCCTTCTGACTCGGAAGATAGAGTGCCACCAATTGAGCCAAGCTGACATCATACTCTTGATGCATAATATCCCATCTTTGTGGATTCCATACATTTTAATCATGTAGTAATGCAGGATGATGTCAAGAAATACATTTTTGTTGATTTCGCTCCTATTTATTAGGTATCCCAGCTTATCCCTGAGTCCCTATGATTTGTATCGATATTTGTCCTATATTAAGATTAGCTTCCTGAAAAGGTTTTGAGCTTTAAAAAAATTGTGTAGATTTTATTTTTAACACACCATTTTAGACTTAAAGTATTTTGATGACTTTTTCTAAAGACTGTAATCTCATTTTTCTAATACTTTCTTTAGCTATCCACCCTTGCCGTTCTTCTCTATCTTCCCTATTTCTTTGTATCTTCTAAAGTATTTCTACTTATTTCTTAGATTCCTTCTAAATTTCTTATTAAACTGCTGTAGTCTAGGTCTTGCTTTCTTTTAAAAAATGGAATATACTTTCTTATTTTGTATATTAGTCTTAAATACATTTTTTTCTGTTCTATTTTTAAGTATGGCTTACTAACTTATTTTTCTTAAGACTCTTCTCATAGCTACAAATCCTTTCTTCCAAAGTATTGTACTGCCACATTTTCATTTTTGGCTTTAGCTTTGCAAACAAAATCAAATCTAAGAATAAAATGATCACTAGATTTCAGACACTCGCCAAGCTCCAGAATACTAAACCAACTCCAGCAGATTTGCTAAATCCAACTGCTGCTGTAATAGCCTGCCTGATGATGTAGAGGGAAACACTTGCTTCAGTGAATTTATTTGTATCGACACCCCTAGTTGTCTATGACCAATTCATTTAACCTCTAGGTTATTGAAATCCCCTCAGATTATCACATTATGATTTTCCATGACTTATCTTCCCAAATGATTTCCAATCTGCCAGCTCACCTTTTGGTAATGGGGTACAATAGCTAACAATTAATTGCTGCTCTTATCATTACTCAGTTCTATCTGTATTGTGTCAACCGTATCCCATTCTGCTGCTACATCAACCTTCCTATAGCTATGTTAACTTTTTGGGTATAACTCAAGATATTCCACCCCAATTCAACGTCACAGACCACTCTGTAAATGGACCATTTTCCTATCCTTCCCCCGCCCCCCAAAAACACAATCCGTTATGTCTTAAATTACCCAATATTTGGGTAAACAATAGCGAGATTCAAAGATCTAAGAATACTTGCCACTGTACAGTGGCTTACTGGAATATACCATGTGCCGCCATGTAATTCCCCTCATCTTCAGGTAGGCAGATTGAATATACACTATTAGACTGTGGGTTGGGCTATAACAGACAATTTATTTAAATAAAGTGGGTAAGTGAACAATAATCAATGTAAGAGTGTATTATAAGCTTTTCTCTCTTCCACAATCCGTCAAAAATGTGTGTTTCTCTGACCCAGCTCTCTACATATATGAAAATGTAAAACTGCTTTCACTCTTACCAAACTAGCAATAGACCTTCTGCAAGTTTGAGAATGCCTTCTGAAGAAATCTTACCTATGGAGAAGTATCATTCTAATTCCTTTGAAAATATACCGAACAATGCTCATTCACAAAGAACTACATTTCCTGTAATTAAATTAGATGGCTAGCCATCCTTTGACAGTGAAATGGGATGTTTGTCCCCTAGTTGATATATCTGCAATAATTGCAACATAACATTTTGCCCAACCAGCCAAAGATTCTATAAAACAGATATACTCTGATGCCTGTGCATTCAGTCGACATTTGAATATTAAAACTGCATTCTGTTTCAGAGAAACCAAGATTTAGATACATAGATACATAGAAGATAGGAGCAGGAGTAGGCCATTCGGCCCTTCGTGCCTGCTCCGCCATTCGATGAGATCATGGCTGATCTTTTAATTCAGTATCCCGTCCCCGCCTTCTCTCCGTAACCCTTAACCCCTTTTGCCCGTAGAAATATATCTAATTCCCTCTTAAATATATTTAATGAGCTGGCGTACACTGCCCTCTGTGGCAATGAGTTCCACAGGTTCACCACTCTCTGAGTGAAGAAATTCCCCCTCATCTCTGTCCTAAATGGTTTAGCCCTTATCCTCAAATTATGTCCTCTAGTTCTGTTCTCACCCGCCAAGGGAAACATTCCTTCTGCATCCAGTCTGTCTAGACCTGTCAGAATTTTATACACTTCTATGAGGTCCCCTCTCAATCTTCTAAACTCCAGTGTGTACATCCCTAAACTACATAGTCTCTCCTCATAGGTCATTCCCGCCATTCCTGGTATCAGCCTGGTGAATCGCCGCTGCACCCCCTCCATGGCAAGAACATCCTTCCTCAGATGAGGCGACCAAAACTGTACACAGTACTCGAGGTGTGGTCTCACCAGTGCCCTGTACAGCTGCAGCAAGGTATCCCTGTTCCTGTATTCTAACCCTTTTGCTATGAAGGCCAGCATACCGTTTGCCTTCTTGACCGCCTGTTGCACCTGCATGCTCGCCTTCAGTGACTGGTGTACAAGAACACCCAGGTCTCTCTGTACTTCCCCCTCTCCCAATCTATTGCCATTTAAATAATAATTTGCCCTCCCGTTCCTGCACCCAAGGTGGATAACTTCGCACTTGTCCACATTATAGTGCATCTGCCATTTATCCGCCCAATCGCCCAGTCTGTCCAAATCGCTCTGGAGCTTCCTGGTCTCTTCCTCTGAGCCCACCCCCCCTCCTAGTTTAGTGTCGTCTGCAAATTTGGAAATGCTGCATCCGACTCCCTGATCCAGGTCATTAATGTAAATTGTGAACAGCTGGGGGCCCAGGACAGATCCCTGTGGTACCCCACTTGTTACTGCCTGCCATTCAGAAAATGAGCCGTTTATTCCAACTCTCTGTTTTCTATCTGACAGCCAGTTCCCTATCCACGCCAAAACTTTCCCCTTTATCCCATGAGCCTCAATTTTCCATGCTAATCTTTTATGTGGGACCTTATCGAAGGCCTTTTGGAAGTCCAGGTACACCACATCTACTGGCTCTCCCCCATCTATTCTACCAGTTACTCCCTCAAAAAATTCCAATAGATTAGTCAAGCACGATTTACCCTTTGTAAATCCATGTTGACTCTGTCCTATCCTGTCCCCATTTGCTAAGTGCTCCGCTATTTCATCCTTAATGATGGACTCCAGCATTTTGCCCACAACTGATGTAAGGCTTACAGGTCTGTAATTACCTGCTTTTTCCCTACCCCCCTTTTTGAATAGTGGGGTAACGTTAGCTACCCTCCAATCCATCGGCACTGTTCCCGAGTCTAATGAATTCTGAAAAATCATCCTTAGTGCATCCGCTATCTCTAGGGCCACCTCCTTCAGTACCCTAGGATGCATGTTATCAGGCCCTGGGGATTTGTCCACCTTCAATCCCTTTAGCTTCCTTAACACCATATCCTTAGAGATATTGATTTGCGTCAGTTCCTCCTTTGCCAATGTCCCTATTTTTCCCGATATCCCAGGGAGGTTTTTTGTGTCTTCCTTCGTAAAGACTGACCCAAAGTATGCATTTAGTTGATCTGCCATTTCCTTATTTCCCATTATATATTCCCCCGTATCTGACTGCAATGGACCAACTTTGGTTTTCACCAGTCTTTTCCTTTTGATATACTTATAAAAGCTTTTGGAGTTAGTTTTTATATTTTCCGCCAGCTTGTTTTCGTAAGCTATTTTGCCCCTCTTGATTATGCCCTTTGCCCTCCTTTGCTCTATCTTAAACTGTTCCCAATCTTCCGCTCTGGCGCTTTTTTTGGCTATTTTATACGCCCTATCTTTGGATTTTATGCTGTCTCTAATTTCCCCTGTTATCCACGGTTGAGTCACCTTTTTAGATTTCCTTTTATGCCAGATTGGTATAAACAATTTTTGCAATTTTGTCATTCTATCTTTAAATGTTTGCCATTGTTTATCTACCTCCAGTCCTCCCAGGAACGTTGTCCAATCAGACCTACTCAGTTCCCGTCTCATGGCATCATAATTCCCCTTGTTTAAATTTGGGAGCATATTAATTGGAATTTCACCTTTAAGGAGGAAATTTTGTATTTCTATACGTTGCAGAAACAGCCCACAGAAACTATAATAATTAATCCTGTATGCACTGTTAGTAATAAGAGTTTCAAATCAATAATCTAATGCAGACAAAAATACATTTTTGTTATTTAGAATTTACAGCACAAACAGGTCATTCAGCCCAACCAGTCCATGTTGGTATTTATGCTCCCATGAGTCTCCTCCCACCTTACTTTATCTCACCCTATCAACATATCCTTCTATTCCTTTCTCCTTCATGTAATTATCTAGCTTCCCCTGAAATGCATCTATGCTATTTGCCTAAATCACTCCATGTGCTAGCTAGTTCCACATTCTCACCACTCTAAGTAAAGAAGTTTCTCCTGAATTCCTTGTTGGACTTATTAGTGACTATCTTATATTCATGACCTTTAGTTTTGGCCTATCTCACAAGTGGAAACATCTTTTCTACGTCTACCTCAGTTGAATCCCTTCATAATTTTAAAGACCTCTATCAGGTCTTTTCTGGAGAAAAGAGAAGCCTGTTTAGTCTTTCCTGATAGTTGTACCCCCTCAGTTCTAGTAGAATCCTTGTAAATCTTTTTCGCACTTTCTCCAGTGCTTCTATATCCTTTTTGTAATATGGAGACTAGAACTGTGCTCAGTACTCTACCCCATTTAGACTTATTTTCTAAGGAGTAGGTTACAATGGCCCAGAATTTGCAGTGGGTAATAACGAACTAACAGCGTTCGCTGTTATTACCCCTTTGAAACTGACCATAGCTTCAGGATGTGGCACATACACATCTAAATGCGGAAATCCTGAAGTTACGGTCAGTCATTCACTGCTCCGGCACTGGCTGCGCTGTGGCCCCCCCTCCCCCCCCCCATAACCGGCAATCAGTGAAATTAGTGAAACTGATGAAAACTTGGGCTTTTCCGCGTTAAATACCCCATTAAAAGTTGGGCCTTGTTCGATTAGGTGTAACTGGGGTTTTAATAGCATATTGACTGCTAAACAAACATTATAGCTCTGAAAAACTAATTTTGATTTTGTGGAGTGTCAAATTTCTCCATAATGCTGAAAATTATAATTTTAAAGAAACTTTTATTTCAGGTTTACCTTTTCCCCATGTGAGAACGCAATCTTTGTTTTGGCCTCTAACATTTTTTTAAAAGTCTGAATAAAAGCAACTTCTTCACTTCCTGGTTCTCTGTCTGTGAGAATTCTGCATTTTGATTAGCTGCTTAGACAGCTTGTTGACGTCGCAGCAGCTCGCACTAGGGATTCCCCATTATTCTATGCTGATCTCACTTATGGGTCAAGAAAGGCAAACTTCTCGCCACAGAGATTGCGAGATCTTTGTGGGCAACTGTCTTTGGGGCCAATGGCAAACGTCTTTGCTTCACCACTGACCGCAAATTCCGGGCCAATGTAGTATTGCAACTGCCCAACTCTTTGTAATTGTAATCCTGTGAAACATTGTATATACTCTTGACACCAGCAATTGGCCATTCTCTGCTTTCATTCATGTTTCTGACATTTTAATATCAATTATTGTAGATATAGCAACTAGGGGACAAACATCCTTTTTCAGTATAGTGGGTATGGTAGTGTAGTCGTTATATGGAATAGTAATCCAGAGGCCTGGACTAAAAATCCAGACACCATGGGCTGGATTTTACTTACTGAGATGAGTTGGGGGTGGGACTGCTGCCTTCTGGGTTCTAGTCCCGCCCCCAGCGACGTCTGACGAACAGACGCTATTTTGTCCTGCTGGGCCTTGTTAAGCCCGCCCTGCGGGTTTGCCAGCCAATTAAGGGAAAGCCAGTGTCAGATGATGTCAGTTGATGACGCTTCATCTGCCGGTTTTCTTAAAGGCATATGCACCACACTTGTTTGACAGATGACTTGTCAGTGTTTGACAGCATAGAGGTGCTGTCAAACACTGACAATCACTGTCCAAAGGTGAGCTCTTGCACCCAGGCTCTCCAATTACTCTCTCCTTAGGATAAAGCAGATGGCAGCTGCAGCTGAGATTGCAGAAGCCATCTGTCACTTCTCCTGATGAGATGAGGCTACACAAACACTTCACAACTTGTCACCTGCAGAAACATCTAACCACATTAAAAATTACTTTCACAACATATCCTTACCTCTGATACTAACCATTGTCCCATTGCATCCTCCACACCACTTTTGCAGCTGTCATCCAAACATCAACAGACCCACAGCATGCCTCACTTACCCTGGCAGGGTTCCTCGATGTCGGGAAGGCTGCAGCTGCCAGTCGAAAAAGTGGGAAAAGCCTCTTAACTGCCTGTTAACTACCTGTACTGTACTACCAGTATGAGGATTTACTTGTATTTGTATTTTTGCACCCTCAGCATCCTATTTACCTTTTCATTCAAATTGTTTGCTAACATGTCTAGTCCACTCATTGACTGGAATTTTGCCAGCGCTCAGAGTACGGGTTTGGAAGCGGGTCCGCTGTCAAAATCAAAAAGATTGACCGGGTCGTTATCCCGCTGTAAATCAGCGGCCTTGTCAGTTTCCCAAGTGTCGGGTCTGTCATCCCTGAACAGATCGACACCAAGTGGCGAGTCAGCCAATTTAGATACTTAAAAGCTTGTTAAAAGGTAGTTAAGCACCATTTTACCAGCTTTTCCACGAGTTTCCCAGAGCGCGGGGATCACGTCCGGTAAGTAGGTGGGTGTTGTCAGCATGGAATGATTTATTAACCTCAACAGCTGCAAATGGTCTATGAACGCTCCCATTTCATAGATCTTCACTTTCCAAGGTTAGAAGCTGTTGCTTACTGTATTTAGAAGACAGATTGACCTTTATGCAGTTAGCAAGTGTTTGGAGCAAACTCTCTATCTCGTGTCACCTCATTGGAACAACCTCTCTCACCATTGACACATCGCTTCTGTCATCTCAACCTCACCTGCCATCTATTCCATCAGCATCGTTGCCCTTGAAAATATCTCACCTTGGTCCCAACACGATCAGCCCCAACATCCACACCAACCTTCTCCGCAATCAACTGATGCTGCACTGGACACAGGGCATCATCACCCATGTACATTGCTGCCCTGGACACCAGTGATGGCCTCACCATGGCCAGATTTACTTTATTTAACACTCTACATCCTGGCTGCCAGATGATGCACCAGGTTGGCACCACCCCACACCAGCACCATAAAGCATCCCTACAATGTCCAAGCCATTCCTTTCACACTCAGTACCATTGTGGCGGGGTCGGGGGGAGACGTTATGCCTTGCCATTCACTGGAACTCAGTAAGACACTTTCATAGGTGCACACAAATCTGTCCAAGAAGGCAAAGTGGTGAAAATAAGGATTTCAATGTTTGACAACACATTAACAGAAACTTTACACGAACATTGGCTAAAGCACACAAGTGCCTACCCTTGTGCGTTGTTAGTTTGAATGATTGGACAAGGATGAGGGCAAGTGTGAGGGGTAGCTCGTGTGATGGGGAAGTGGTAACGTAGATAGAGAGGGATGGGTGGAGGTGTAAGTTGAGTTGGTGTGAGTAAGGATGTGTAGGAGTAGAGTAAGGAAGGCAGAGTGATGGGGATGTGATGAGTGTCACAGGAGGATGAGGTTGAGTGTGGCTTTGCAGTAACATTTCATTATCTACTGTGATCATTGAAAGGTTTGCGCCACTGGAGCCAGGTCCTCCTGACAACTTCCCTGCTTGTGCCTTTCTGTGCAATGTGTAACCAGGCTGTAATAAGCATATGGAGGGAGTAATGGGAGAGCATGGGTACAGCCGTGCACCTTTGTGCAGTGCTAGTCAGTGTTTGCAGCACCTCAATGCTGTAGAACACTGACAGCACAACTGTCAAAATGAATGTGGACATGGCCCCTTTAAGAAAACCGGCTGATGACACATCATCAGATGACTTCTTCAGACCCGCTTTCTTTTAATTGGCCGGGAACCTCGCAGGGCGGGCTTAACAAGCCCAATCAGGGCAAAATCACTTGGAGGAGGTGGGATGAAGACGGGAGTGGGGTTTGAGGCCGCTGCCTACTCCGGCCGCATCGAACTCGCCACGGCTGGCGAAATCGCGGCCATTGTGTGTGATCCTAGCTCTTTTTGCAAGGAAGAAAGTATTATACAGGAAACTTTGTTATATCCAGCACCGACGGGACCGAGCTGTTGCCGATCTATCAAAACTGCCGGACATACCAGCGTTAATGTTGAAGCATACGGAGGTTTTCATCTCCGTATCTGACAACAAACACTGTTGCTTAGCAACAGCTTCTAAACAGTCGGCCCGTACCTTGGAAGCGTCTCTGTAGCTTAGCAACAGCTTCAGAGAGACTTTCCAGAGCCTGACTGTTGAAAAAAAAAAGCCACAAGAAGGAAAAAAAAGCCATGAGAAGAAAAAAAACCTAACAAAACGGCTCCTGATTTCTGCCAGTAGATCGAGGTTTCCGGACATACATCCTCCGGATAAACCAAAGTTTCCTGTAAATTTAAAAATAGGCACCTATTTGGGGAATGAACCATTCTACTGAAGTGTGTGCAGACCCTCAACGATAAGGGTTCACCTGTACAGACAAGGTCACACATTTAATATGTAATGTCCCAAAACAGCTTGTAGGAACATTGACAACCTATTATTCTGTTTATATGACAGTTATTTTTTGTGTGTGTGGGTGTGCTGAATACCCTAAGAAGGATTAAGTTTTTTGCCAACTCAAACTCCACTGCTGCATTACTCTAAATCCACGGAGAATTAATTTGATCATTCCCTATGAAATACAAGATATTGTCTGTGTCATGGGAGCACAAATTAACTCAAAAACTGTGAAGAATTTTTTTTTTAATGTGAAGTTCTTCTCACTGCAGGTTTCAAATGGACTTATTCAACCCTATGGAGTGCATATAAAGCGTCTGGTTCAATTCATCTACATGCAAACTCCAAAGGAATTATCTGCAACTATTTTCCTGTAGCAGATGGAGAAAAATCTGAGATTGTAAAGGGGGAACTTTTAACGTACTGCATTAGAAGAAGCTGTAAACATATTAATTTGTTACTTTCCCCTTTACTTTTTCTCTCCTGACAAACCTGATGCTTTGCAACAAAAAAAACAGCGGATGTGGGAAATTTAAAACAAAAGCAGAAAATGCTGGAAACACTCGATGGGCTCGTGGCATCTATGGAGAGAACAGATGAATTCCTATTTGGTGTATGGCACCTTCATCAAAGCTGATTCACCACTTCTTCTATCCCTAAATTCTAGCTTTGAGTTGACTATGTATACAATCCATACATTAGTAATAATGAGAACTACTGTCAAGCATTTAGTGGCTTTAAAATGGATATTTTGAAAAACAAAGTATTTGCGATTGGATGCTGTGGCTTTAAACTAAATTTCCTGTTGGGGTGTCTGCTAAGAATCCACTCTTTTCGGGAAAGGAGAGCATGTTTAATTAACAGGCTTACTGGTAAATCACTGAACATGGAAGAAGTTGGATGGACAGCCTATCCACTTCTTATGGTCAGAAGTAACAAAAAGAGAGAAACCCAGGTTTAAGTTTGGGAAGGGAGCCTGGCCAGCAAAGGAAGCCTTGGCATCTTAGGCTAAGAGCTGGATAGGATTAGTAAGTGACCAGGGAAATATTAACAGAAAATGCTGGAAATACTCAGCAGGTCAGGCAGCATCTGTGGAGAGAGAAATAGTAAACATTTCAGGTCTGTGATCTTTTGTCCAAACTGGAAAATGTTAGAGATCTAACAGGTTGTAAGCAAGCACAGAGACAAGGAAAGGGGGAGGGGAGGAGGGAAGAACAAAAAGGAAGGTCTGGGATGGGGGGGAAGGCAGGAGTTATTTAAATGACAAAAGGCATGATAGTGGAAGGCAAAAGGGGGTGGTAATGGGACTAGTAAAGAAATAAAAGATGGGTCTAGAGGAGCTGTAAATGGTAACAGCAGAATCATTACCAGCACCTGCTGTCTGGAAAAAATGGGAGCAGTGGTTATGATCTGAAATTGTTGAACTCGATGTTGAGTCCGGAAGACTATAAAGTGCCTAATCGAAAGATGAGGTGCTGTTCCTCGAGCATCCATTGAGCTTCATTGTTATTGGAACAGCGTAGGAGGCTGAGGTCACTTGTACTTTCAATTTAGTATACTGTATTCGCTGCTCATGGTGCAGTCTCCTCTACATCAGGAAGACCAAAAGAAGATTGGGTGATCGCTTTGCTCAACATCTCTGATCAGTTCGCAAGCGTGACCCTGCGCTTCTGGTCGCTTGTCATTTTAATTTTCCGCCCCACTCCCACTCTGGACCTTTCTGTCCTCAGCCGCCTACACTGTTGAGGTTGGATCAAATAGGACACTCAGATTGTGAATAGCTATGTTCAGCCTCGTACAGTGGCCAAGGAGCGGGGAATGGAATTGGTGGCTAGGGAATGGAGTCTGTGGCGGGGGATAGAATCAGTGGCTAGGGAACCAAGTCTGTGGCTGGGGCTGTAGAAAATGGCTTTGATCTTTCTACTATTTAATTGGAGGAAATTTCTGCTCCTCCATTATTGGATGGCGAACAAACAACATAACTGATCAAATGTAGTGGAGGAGTTCAGAGAGGTGGTAGTGAGGTAGAGCTGGGTGTCGTCAGCGTACATGTAGAATCTGATGTGTTTTCAGATGATGTCGCTGAGGGGCAGGGAGTGGGTTAGTGAAGCCTTGGCAGGAGATTCTCTGGCTGAATCTGGATAGATGATAAAGCAACTAGGCGAGGGCAGTCCTACTCAGGTGGAAAATGGAGGAGAGACGTTGGAGGAGGATGCTGCAGTGAACCGTATCAAAGGCTGCAGACAGGTTGAGAAGGATGTGGAGGGATAGTGCACTATGGTCACAGTCACATAGGATGTCATTTGTGACTTTGATGAGGACCATTTCATTGCTGTGGCAGGGGCAGACCCTGACTGGAGAGGTTCAAACATGGAGTTGCGGGAAAGATAGGCATGGCTTTGGGAGACAACAACACGTTCAAGGACTTTGCAGAGAAAAGGGAGGTTGGAGATGGGGCAATAGTTTGCAAGGACAGAGGGGTCAAGGGTGTGTTCTTTGAGGAGGTGGGTGATAACGGCAGATTTGAAAGGGAGGGTGACAGTTCCAGAGGAGGCGGAGCTATTAACTTATTGGCTAGCATGGGGGCCAGGAAGGGAAGTTGGGTGGTCACTTATCCTTCAACCTACACCTTCTAAACATTTCAATCAGGGTGCAGTAAGTTTAGAGTGCCCAGTGGGTCTGACGAAATACCCTGAACACTTTGCAAATCAGATACTGCAGTGTCCGCTTCATGTGGTGTGAGTCTCTCTTCTCCAGGGAGCTCAATCTTTTGTGACCTGGAGTTAGGCCACACCAAGACTTCAGATTTATCCTGTAAGAATAGCATCAAGCAAAAATTCACACTAATGCTAAACATTATGGGCCGTATTTTCCAATTGGAGGCTTCCCGCGAGCGGAAGCCTCCGATCTGGAAAAAATCTACTCACTTACCCGAGGGCTCCCAAGGTGCATATAGTTCCAATGCTGGGCCTCTCGAACTCCAAGTGCGCAGGGCCCACGTATCCCAGAGGCGCAGGCGGATCGCAAGCCTCCCTGGGATCATGTGGACCATGGGGAGCCAATCAAAGAAGGGAATTTCCCTTCATACACTTGACAGATAGACCTGTCAAATATATGAATGGAGATCACCCCAAAAACACTTCAAAACATTAACTACATTTTTTTTAATGACCTTTTTAAAATTAGTTGAAATTACAATTTAATTTTTTGAAAAAAATAAAGTTTTTTCCAGGGCTAAAAATAAACTTAGGTTTTTTTAAAGTATTTTTAAATGATAAATGACTGATTTTTTAAAAAACTTTTTTTCAGCTCTTATCCTGGTAAAAGCAGACCTTACATCTACTTTTACCAGGCATAAGAATTCTAAAGATTTTCTGCAGGCGGAGGGGCTCCAGAAAGCGGAACTATCCGCCCGCAGAGGCCCTTCTCCAGAGCATTCTTGACAGATCGGAAATGCTGGTTTTCAGCGCATGCGCTGTGCATGCCTGAAACCAGCATTTCCGATGTCCCTACGGGTGGGTACACTGCGCGTACCCACCCGTAGGGATCGGAATATCCAGGCCTATATAACTACATCGAAATATGCACGCCAAGAGGGAAAGGGATACATTCATATGGGGAAACAAAAAGCTTTGAATTGTTGTGGTACAAAATATTAATTAGATGCAAGTGTTGCCTTGTAGGCATGGCTAAATGCATAATCTGAAAGAAGCCAAAATTTCAAAATATTTAAATGTTTCAAGCATCCCTGCTTCTAAACATTTCAATTAGAGTACAGTAGGTTTATGGAATATGCACTTGGGAAATTCTAACTTTGAGCATTTTTACTCACAGTGGAAGCAGCTTGAAGAAACTTTTATTGAATAAGATCACAGGATGGTACAAGAAGTGTGAAATAATTTTGTAGCCTTTACATTTGCCTTATTTTTGATTTAGTTCTCGTATGCTAATTATTAAATGATCAAATAGATGCCTGCATTGAAATTTTTCCTGCAGTGAAAACCGGCAGGAGGTTCACATTTGGTGTTTGTACTCAGCAAATATGAACTTTCTGCTTTCTACCTTTTTTTAATACATTTTTAAGAGGTGGAAAAACGGCTTCAACGTAATTAAGATGAAAGTAATGAACTGCCTAATGTTTACGAGGGTGAGCTGTAAATTAACAACAAATGCAACTATTTTTAAAGGATTTTTAGGATCACTCCAAAGTTAATATATTCCATGAATGGGTGGGGAGGGTGAATAAATAGTACTAATGAGGTACAACAAATTAAATGTAACGCATGACATGTAAACTGTAAACTAACATCAAAGTACAAATATATCCATGTAGTTTGGTTAAGACCAACTGACTTAATGAATCTTCAGTTGCATGTAAACATAACTTAAATGATTAACACAATTTTAGCAGAAGACCTTCTGTGGGAGGATTGACTTTTCAATCTTTACTTACAAACAGTCTATTTCAGGTGTTCAAACATTAACTATTCATGTAAGTAACTTTGATCAATTAAATAAGTGCTTTTTACAGTTCACTGTGATTTAGAACTGCTTTTGACCTAAACTTTGGTCATGATCTGTAGACTTTCTTGATTTAATTGCTGTCTGTTAGATGCTATAAATCTAGCTGAAGGGAAATTGCACTTTCTGTTAATCTGACAGGTAAATCTAAAACTGTGTGAGGTCTAGCTGTAAGAATTTGCCTGTTCTGTGCCAGACAAAGGCCTCAAGGCATATGTACCCTTGCAAGAAAGTCAGTGAGCTAAGGGTCTCAGCCTGAAGCTCTAGGTCTATGATTACGGTTCAGTGAAGAGGAGAAGTTCCCACTTCTTTATCTTTGAAAGTCTGTCACTCTTCTGTGCAATTTATTCCATCAGTGTAGGTGAAGATTGTTGGTCATGTGTTACAACAGGAATAAATGAAAAAATGTCAGAGTCTCTCATTTTCTTTTATTACTAGGAATGTTGTTAAATGGCTTACAATGCAGTGACTACTGTGTGCACAATGGAAATTTTACATTGTTTCAGGTCATATATTGGATCACTGCAGTAATAATTTTCACGGAGCAGGTTAACATGAACTGGTTCTATTTTCCACTGGAAAACCAATTTAGAACTGTTCACTGTATATGACAATTACATGAAATGATACATCAGCACAGTCTTCAGAAGCTAAAGAATTCCAGTTGAGCAGAGAAATGTGTTTTCTTAAAGGACCACGTTACATTGATGGCTTTGAATATGCTTACAATGTGATTTCGCTGACAGTTTCACACCCTTGGTAACTGAAGACCCTTCACCCTAGCAATTCTCACCAATTTAGTTTATACAATAGTGGTGATCTGTGTGATTCTACTTTCACCGGTTTACATTTTGAATATTGCAACAATTGCTGTGCACTAGAGACAAAATGACCATTCCAAAAAATCAGCCATCTTGTAAGTAGCAAACTATAAATTGGTGCTGGCAATTAGCACATCTATACAATAGTGGGCTTAACTAGATATCAAAGGGACAAAAAAGAACGTGCAATTATGTAGCACCTTTCATATCCTTAGGCCGTCCCAAAGCACTTCACAGACAATCAAATACTTTGGAAGTGCAGTCACTGTTAGTACGTAGGCCAATGCAGCAGCCAATTTGCACACAGCAAAGTCCCACAAACAGCAATGACACAAATGAGCAGTTATTCTGTTTTTGTGGTGGTGGTTCAGGCATAAATGTTGGCCAGGACAGCGGGAGAACTCTGCAATTCTTTGAATAGTACCATGAGATCTTTTACATTGTAGCGGTTCGTGTAGATCGCCACTAAATAAGAGAGTTTGACTTCGACGAACTATTAATAAGTTGTTTATTTATAGGAACAGACTAATTACATCAGGTAAGATGGCTGACTGTAGGAGCACCGTGGTATAGGTCTTGTCCCAGCGGGGACTCCACGAGGACTGAGTTCGCAGTCCTGTGGGGAGCGTGATGACGTCATCGCGTTTGTGTTGTGACGTCATCACGTTCGCATTTCCCGTGCTTAGGGCGTCACGTGATGCGCGTCGCTGGCCGTTGAGGCCGAAGTCGGGAGGCCGGGCTGTGCCGGTGCTTGCCGCGGGAGCGGCAGATCGCGTCGTTCCCGTCGGTTGGCCGTTGAGCCCGAAGATGCTGGCCGGGCTGTGCCGGCAGCCGTCCTGGAAGGCCGAGTCGGGCCGGCAGCCTCCGCACGCACGTCACGTTGTACGTGACGTGACGTTAGGGCGCGTCTTAAAGGGGCAATGGCCCCAACAGGTAAGTTAAAAGGGCAACGGCCCCAAAAGGTAAGTTAAACATACAGTAAGGTAAGTTAAAGGGAATTATGTGTCTTTATGTAAGGCACAACCGGTGGTACCGCCTCATGGGCCACCCCAGAATTCGCTTTAATGAAAGTCCAAAGATGAGATGGTCTGACGAGCTGGTGGTCACGGCGGTCGTGCTGTCTCGACTTGGTAGGCGAGGTATGAAGATGCTGCTCGTGAGCGGATCCTTACGCGCGTCGTGGCCAATAAAACGTATCCGTCAGGCGAAGGACCGTGGAGACGTGCGAAACAGCAGGCCTTGTCAGAGTGACGGGCATGTTGGGCGGACGCGGGCGATGTCTCCGTTGTTGTTGAAACAAGTCCTTGTTCCGACGAACTCTGCAGGAACGCCAAACGAGCGATCCAGAAGGACTTGACAGGCGAGGTCGGTGAACTCACCGACAGGTGAGCAAAACCTTCGGGAGGCTGGAATGCACGGAACGGTGCGCGCCATAGTGCTACGACGATAACACAACGGAGGGAGAAGAGTTGCTGCGTTGATCAGTGATCGGTGAGGCCAGCAACTTTCACGTGGCTGATCGCGGCCGCAGGATGCCCGTTGGACCCGTCCTCGATGTGTGCAGCGTCAGTAGACGTTTGCGTTTGTTAAAGGGAAAACTGGAGAAAGGGCGGCAACGGTCCAGGTTGTTGTTGCTTGCAGGAGGGGTTAACTCTGCTTGGAGGGCGGCAACACTTGTAACAGTTGTAGATTTAGGAGAAAACAGCCGGGAGGGCGGCACGCCTTTTGTTCACGCCGAATTGTGTAGTAGGTAACACAACCAGCAGGCTGAAGGGCTGGTGCGTCGTCAGCGGGGAAGGAGTCGTCGGTGTTCACGAGGGATGGGCTCTCGTGGTTCACGAGGGATGGGTTCTCGTGCGCGAGGAGTGCGTCCTCGTGTTTTGCGGGGGTGAGTCCTCGTGGTATCCCCGCAGGGCATGCTCCGATCTTGTGGGCCCGAACATGCTGTACCCCGCGCTTGGAGAGATTTATACTTGCTGTTGCTTTGGACGTAGAGGCGGACGATCCGTGTGGCGGTAGAAGAGTCGAATACGGAGACCGTGAGCACGTGCGTGGTCTGTGCCGCATCGATGTTCTCGGCGAACAGGGCTTCTACCTTCATAAAGCACGAGGGAGACCGTGGCTCCCTGGATTGCAGTAGCGACAGCAGAACGGCTGATGCTTCCATAGCGTGCTTCGTTTGTGAAAGACGTTTAGAAACCCACCAATTGTAGCGCTGGTGGACGACGGTTGCCGTTGGTCGTGCTCTACCTCTGTGAGATCGTTCGTGAAAAACGGGCTCCCCTCCAAGCTGCGCTTCCGTTGCGAATACGTATGCAAAGACGGGGTCGCTTTTGGTGGAATCGATGTTAGGCGGTTGCTGTTCTTTGGTTGTTCATCGGTTGTGCGTTGGTCGTCTACGAGGTTCAGCTGCACGTTGCTACCGTGAAAATCATTCACGGATACGGGTTCACCAATTGTAGCGTTGAAATTGATGAGCTCCAGTACTCACGTCGTTGGGTCACCAATGTAGCGGTTCGTGTAGATCGCCACTAAAGAGAGTTTGACTTCGACGAACTATTAACAAGTTGTTTATTTACAGGAACAGACTAATTACATCAGGTAAGATGGCAGGTAAGATGGCTGACTGTAGGAGCACCGTGGTATAGGTCTTGTCCCAGCGGGGACTCCACGAGGACTGAGTTCGCAGTCCTGTGGGGAGCGTGATGACGTCATCGCGTTTGTGTTGTGACGTCATCACGTTCGCGTTTCCCACGCTTAGGGCGTCATGTGATGCCGAAGTCGGGAGGCCGGGCTGTGCCGGTGCTTGCCGCGGGAGCGGAAGAGCGCGTTGCTCCCGTCGGCTGGCCGTTGAGGCCGAAGACGCTGGCCGGGCTGTGCCGGCAGCCGTCCTGGAAGGCCGAGTCGGGCCGGCAGCCTCCGCACGCACGTCACGTCATACGTGACGTGACGTCAGCGCGCTAGGGCGCGTCTTAAAGGGGCAATGGCCCCAACAGGTAAGTTAAAAGGGCAACGGCCCCAAAAGGTAAGTTAAACATACAGTAAGGTAAATTAAATGTGTCTTTATGTAAGGTACAACCGGTGGTACAGCCACAACATCTACATTTCATCCAAATGCTAACATTTCCGACAGTACAGAAGGCAGAAAAATATACATTGAGAGAAGAGCCACAAGACTGTTTCCTAGCACCAGAGGATTGAGTTACTGGGAACAACTGGAACCTTGAAAGAAAGTGATTGAGAAATGATCTTGTAGAGATATAAAAGATGGTAAATGGTATTGAAAAGGTTTAATCTGCTACACTAATACAAACTAAAACATCATAGTAGGACAAGGGACCTGGGTTCAAATTAGTAAAAGGCAAATTTATGACTGATCTCAGGAAGTTCATTACCCAAGGGAGTTATCAGCAGGATACTGGACTAGCAACCTAGAGGTGAGTTTAAATTCTACTATAGTTGTGAAACTGAACTCAATAAATCTGATAATTTGTGGGCTAGCATCAGAAAAAATTACCATAAGGTATCAATGGTATGATTAGGGCAAATGGTTTTCCAAGGTGTGAAAATTGCAGAGCAGTTACAGGGCATACTTTTGTCAGCCTAATTTTTGTTCACTGCACTTCAATTTAATAAGTGACCTTTCCTGAAGTGCCAGGGTTCTGTTTCACTCAGGCCATCTAAGAGTGAAGAAAGTTGCCAGCAAATTATTGCAACAGATCCTTGTACTATTGGCACAAACTCAGTTTTGCCCTGCTCCTCTGCATTTTTATTCAGACTAATTTTGAACACCACCTGTGAGTGGAGCTGAATGCAATAGGATCGTATAATGAGCAAATGTTGCAGTTGTAAACTTCTTTTACACTTGGATGGATTCAGAGAGGTACAGCACCAACACTTTCTGCTAATTAAAACTAGTGGGCTGGTTAAGAGAAAAACTGAAGGGGGAATGTTGCATTCTAAGGTGAGAATAATACACTGTTGCAGGATGTTGTGGCGCAACAAATCATTTGCCCTAATGGTGATGCATCACGGTGCCTGATTGTCACTAGTCACATGTTCTGTCCATCAATGACAGCATTGTTGTCATTGCAAAATTGCAACAGACAGTTATGTTACAATGTGATGTGTGCTGTTCTTGGTTCATGACTTATCTTTTTATTTGTTTGAATTCTATAATTGATTTTTGAATTATTTTTAACAAGAGAAATGCTTGTGCTAAGGGAAAGCATATTTTAAAGAAGTCTTTCTTCTGGTGTATTTTTATATCAAGTCACAAGATACTCTGAAAGGCAACATGAAAATAGATCAGATCACCCTTCAGAGATTTTACCATAATTACTGAGTTTCCTGATAGATGCAGCACAGTGCACAGTCAGAAATATGTAAAATTTTCAGTACCATAAGCTAAAGACAACATAACCTTCCTTTAAGGATTCTTTCCTAGAGCTACCATTATGATCTGCTTTCAGATTTTGTCATACACAATTACTCTGACACGTACATTAAAAAGTGAGCATTTGGCTGTTGCATTTAGTAACCTTTCAAAAGAAGAGTACCTTTGTATTATGCTCATTTAGTAGAGGAACAACAGGAAAAACAAGTTGCAAATTGTTCTGCAATTAAAGCAACTTTCCTCCTTCAGTACTTAAGATTTAAGTGTTCATATTTAACATTTGTGTTGTTTATTTTTGTAAATGTGTTTTGAGATTTTCTGTGTATAACCCCCTTGAATTTCAAATTAATGTGATCCATAATTTATTGTTTTGTGGATAATATTGCAACCAGAACAGTTCTCTCTTTCTTCCAATCTGCCTAAATCTACCATGTTCAGATAATTTGAACCGTTCCCTAACCACCTTTTCGATCCCTGGCAACTGTCTTAAGCTGAGCCAGACCGTTTGCAACCTTGGTATTGTTTCATCCCAAGATGAGTTTCCGACCACATATCTGCTCCATCACCCAAGACTGCCTACTTCCACCTCTGTAACATCGCTCGACTCCGCCCCTGCCTCAGCTCATCTGCTGCTGAAACCCTCATCCATGCCTTTGTTACCTCTAGACTTGACTTGGCCCCCCCCCCCCCCTCCACCATCCCTATCTCTGCAGCCTCCTCCAGCCCTACAAGCCTTTGAGATATCTGCGCTCTTCCAATTCTGGCCTCTTGTGCATCCCCGATTTTAATCGCTCTACCATTGGCAGCTATGCTTTCAGCTGCCTTGGCCATAAGTTCTGGAACTCCCTAACCTCTCCACCTCTATATCTCTCTCTCCTCTTTTAAGATGCTCCTTAAAACCTACCTCTTTGATCAAGCTTTGGGTCATCTGTCCTGATATCTCCTCCTGTGGCTCGGTGTCAGCAATGTTTTCTATTGATATCGTTCTTGTTAAGCGCCTTGGGACATTTTACTACGTTAAATGCGCTATATAATGTAAATTGTTGTTAATACTGTTCTTGTAGCCTGCCTTACAGATTTGTTTTTATAGAATTGCTTTCACTTTCAAGGTTTCATTGCATTTTTCATAAATAAACCTCATAACTTATCAGTACTCTGTCCTTGTAGAGTTGTAAAACTCACTAGGGTTAACAATGACCTTATTCTGCTTATTGGTTTAAATATGGTTTCATGTGATGGCACTGAACATTGGAAATACCGAATGTACACTCAAATGATAATGATTTACAAAATGTTTAATATGTACGAGAGAGAATGAATACTTTAATAAATAAAAGTAGGTTAATTACCCTACTTAAGTATTTGCACTCATAAACAGTAAGAATGTCGATGGTGAATTCTGCCTACTTTCATCACTTATGCTATCTTCAGTAATGATTAATTGAAATTGACATACCTAGCGTGAGCCTTACATTATAAAGTAGTCGACTGGTCAATTATCAGAATCCGGATGAAAACTGTGGAACTGAAAAAAGTCTCCAGATTTTAACCCATCATCTATCATAGGAAACATTAAGAGGTTGCTTTTGCCAGACCAAAGTGGGTATTATCTCATCTTATCCATTTAGCATGGGAAATTCCCATAGATGGCATCCTGAAAGCAGAAAATACTTCTTATAATTCAAAAATATAAAAGTTATACCAATACAACAAACCTATACAAGTGTATAATTCAACCAGATTTGTGTGATCTAGTTAAGAGGATCCATGTGCACCTGCTGGTCTTCATTTATAATATTCAGAATGCGGGGAATTCTGCTATGTTATACTGATGCCCTCATTCATTACTGTTGTGGTTTTAAGGTCTGCCTTAGATATTCTCTTGGGTACAGTGATGCTGGCCACACCCGCAAGCAATCAAAGCATCTTAGATTTAGGGGTGTGCCCGTACGGTTTGATATCTAACTATATAATAGTGTAACCCAGGGGTGTAACAATAGAACCCCCTTGTGATCTGAACTGAGCAAATGACCTTGCATGTATCTCTCCAATCTTGCCACAGGTGGACTGAAACACTTGGAGAGATGAGGCCAGACATAACATTTAAGTTGCTGTATTTGACAAACAGCAAGTCAACATTGAATACCAGGCAAAGCAAATAGCGTAATTTCACTTCTCACCTTGAAAACATGGCATAAAATAATAACACGCCTCTCCCCCAAAAGGTTGTGGATGTTGGGTTAATTAAAATTTTCAAGGCTAAGATTGATTGATCTTTTGTTAGATAATGCTATCAAGGAATATGGAACAAAGGTGGGTAAATGGAGTTTATTCCATCAGTGTGACCATTTCCATTTTCACAAACTATCAATCAGACTCAGAGTTGATTAAAGAAAGAACTTGGATTTATATAGCACCTTACACAACCTCAGGACGGCCCAAAGTGCTTCACAGCCAATGAAGTACTTTTGAGTTTTAATCACTGTTACAAATTACAGGAACACGGCAGTCAATTTGCACGCAGCAATATCCCACAAGCAGTAATGAGATCACTAAAACAGAATATCTGGTTATTTATGGTGGTTGAGGGATAAATAGTGGCGAGGGCAGATTGAACCTTTGTTTAATGTTTTATTCAAAAGATGGCACCTCGAACAGTGTAGCACTCCCTCACTACTGCACTGAAGTGTCAGTCTAGATTATGTGCTCAAGTCTCTGGAGTGGGGCATGCACTGGGGTTGCCAAATCTGGTTGGAGGTATTCCTGGAGGTTTGACCACGTGACGCCTGACCACATGAGGTCTCCAAATGTTATTGTATTTACCTTATAAATGTAGGGTCCTCTGTAGTTGAGTATCTTTGCTTGTGGTTTCGTGCCAGCAGCTGTTGTGTGAGATGGTGCGAGAATTAAGAGGGCCCCTGCGAGCAGGTGAACCAAGGAAGAGAAGAAATTCAAGGTTGAGCAGGGTTTTGCGGGGTGGGAACCAGAGGTGAGATATCCTACCTGTAACTAGTAGTAATCCTATAACCCGCGGATATTCACCCTTTAACTACAGCCATAATGTCCCTGCTCTGCACAAGGTTTGGTCATACTCGGGTTTTGTGTGAAGGTGACAACTCTTTACTGCGAGCCACAATCAGAGCTGATCTGTACTTTGACTTCACATGTCAAAACTGGCCGACACAGACCAACCTGAAGCAAAACAATAGATCGTACAAAGGGCAGCGGGCTTGGTTTTTGGGGCACTTCTCACAGGGCACATCATCTTCAACTCAGCTCACCACCAACATTTCTAAATTACTCTCTGAGCTCGGACTCTATAAATGAGAGTTTTCATAGAATGATAGGAATTTTTTTAAATTTATTTGTTCATAGGATGTGGGCGTCGCTGGCAAGGCCAGCATGTATTGCCCATCCCTAGTTGCGCTTGAGAAGGTGGTGGTGAGCCGCCGCCTTGAACCGCTGCAGTCCGTCTGGTGAAGGTGATCCCACAGTGCTGTTAGGGAGGGAGTTCCAGGATTTTGACCCAGCGACTATGAAGGAACAGCGATATATTTCCGAGTCAGGATGGTGTGTGACTTGGAGGGGAATTTGGAGGTGATGGTGTTCCCCTCAGGAGGGGTCATTCGGCCCCAAGTGCCGGTGCTGGGATTCTCTACTTCATTCCTCCAGATCCTTTTACATTCTTTTTCAAATATGTATCCGATTCCCTTTTAAATGCTGTTCTAGTCTCTTCCTCAATAGCCACTTGTGGTGAATCATCCCATGGTGTTTTAGCCCTCCATTCAAAGACTTTCCATTTCCCTCCTTAGTTCTTCCAGTGAGAATCCTTCGTCTCCATCCCCTTATTCCCCATTCATCCACCAGTGGAAACAATCTTTGATTATTTATCCTCCCTCCCCAGCTCCCATTCCTGATGTCCATTCCACAGTCTCCCTCTCTCTCTCCCCGAGCTCCCACCACAACCCCCATTCTCCTGTCTTCCTCTCCCCTGAATCACAGTCCGCTGTTTCTCCTCCCTCAGCCCAAGCCCCGCATCTCTCACTCTGTCTCTCTCTCTCTCTCTCTGCCTCCAGACTCCTGGTAATGAACCAGCCCAGTTTCCAATCACCCCTAAGCGGGGCCCTCTATGTGGCGGCTGGGATGATGTCACTGAGCCGCAGGCTTCTCAATGGCGGCAGCTGGTGTCGTCACTGAGTGGGGTGGGGAAGGGAGTGCTGCTGCAGCAGGACATTTGAAGCGCAAATTCTTCCAAGCTGTTAACTGCTGTGCCAGGGCGATTCATGCCAAATTCCAGGAGACTCCCAGTCAATCCGGGAGGGTTGGCAACCCTACTTTGAACCCGTGACCTTCTGATTCAGAGATGAGAGTGCTACCACTGAGCCAAGGCTAACACTTAGTTAATGTTAAATTAGTTATTTGCTTTGGGTCCATATATACTAGACACTGGATTGAGACTGCCCAAACTCCATTTCATTTGACACCAGACAGAGGAGACTTTCACACGAACAGTTGGGCTGATTTATCCCAAGTCCCACAGATGAAAGGTTAGTATCTAGCCTGTTGCACCATCCCTCTCGTTGTTGGTTTCAACTATCTGGAGTGGTCCTTCTGATTCTCAATGACAGTGATTCGTGGTTACTGACTTCATAATTTTTACTTAATATGATTTGCTGTTTCTAAAAGTACAGAATCTGAGCAATCGATAGGGAACCGGTAAGGAGCAATGTTAGTGCAAAGTTGTGCAACCATCCACCAGTTAGTGCAGAATGCCAAAATCTCTGCCGGCATTATTGGGGAAAAAAGCCTGTCTTGTGTAAGATCTGCAAGGATTTTCAGAGCCCAATTTGAAAACTGGCAGCATAGAACTCTAGATTGGTGGGGTTTTCTGAGTTCTTTCCTCAGTTCGTCCCAGAATCCCGATTCCGATAAAAAGGAGATTCCTGTAAATTTGGGGGCACTGAATTTTTGTGTTACTGAATTGAACGTTTTGAAACTGAAAGTGAATATTCATATGTTCTTTCAATTAAATGGTAATGGATGTGGGGAACTTGTCAAAGTAATGTTTTCAAGGTTACTCTATTCTAAAAGTGCTAACCTTGTTGTCTTGTCAGTCTTTGAGCCTATCAGACATTCTGTTTGATTCTAAGGTATTTTCCTATTACCATTTGAATGTAGCTGATGATTGATTGATTGTTGTCTCAATGGGTAGAAGTGTCAGGGAAGTCAATGTATGCTCACCGAGTGGCCGAACTCCAATCCGAAGGGAAGTTTGGCGCCAGGCCTTCTGCTCCAAAATGCAAAAAAGAATCAGTTAAAGCCAAAATTGCCTCTACCTTTGGGTTTTCTCGGCCAAGATCTCTCTCTGTATCATTTGTTTTTTGTAATGGTAATACTGGACTGAATTGAAATAACGTTCTTAATTTTCATCAATGTTGGTGCCAAGCTATATGCTGATCATTATGGTGGAAGTTTAGTAGAAGCATCTAGCGAAGCCAATGGCAGTTTATGATATAATAAGGAGGCAGTGTAATGTTTGTGGCAGAAGTGTAGCTGAACATGTGATCATGAGCTACATGAAGTAAGAGTTGGTATGAGGGAGGGAAAAGTGTGAGCAAATGCGAGGTGCATACACGACTCACTGAAATGGATGTAAATTAAATTAGTTTATAGCCATGGCAATCCTGGAGAAAGAAAACTGGACACTGCAAGAGGAGAGACTTATACGCACACACCCTCAGGCCTCATTATAGATTGATGCTTGTTAATATATTTCACATGGCTTTGAATCTATGGATGTGGTATGTTTTTGATAAAGCTGCACTTGTTAGCTATTTGCAGTTTTGAAACACAAGCAGTCCTTGGAGTGTAGTTGGGAGAGTGTTTGTGTGTGTGTGTGTGTGTGTATAGATGTAAACGGATATGATATGATTGGGATTACGGAAACATGGCTCCAGGATGACCAAGACTGGGAACTTAACATCCAGGGGTATTCAATATTCAGGAAAGACCGGCGAAAAGGAGGTGGGGTAGCATTGCTGGTTAAAGAGGAGATTAACATAATAGTAAGGAAGGATATTAGCTCTGATGATGTGGAATCTGTATGGGTAGAGCTGAGAAATACCATGGGGCAGAAAACGTTAGTGGGAGTTATATACAGACCCCCAAACAGTAATGCTGAGGTTGGGGATGGCATTAAATGGGAAATTAGAGATGCGTGCAATAAGGGCGCAGCAGTTATCATGGGTGACTTTAATCTACATATAGATTGGGCTAACCAAATTAGTAACAATACTGTGGAGGAGGAATTCCTGGAGTGTATACGGGATGGTTTCCTGGACCAATATGTCGAGGAACCAACTAGAGATCAGGCCATCTTAGACTGAGTATTATGTAATGAGAAAGGATTAATTAGCAATCTTGTTGTGCAAGGCCACTTGTGGCGGAGCGATCATAATATGATAGAATTCTTCATTAAGATGGAGAGTGAAGTATTTGACTCGGAGACTAGGGTCCTGAATTTAAATAAAAGTATGAGGTGCGAGTTGGGTAGGATGGATTGGGGAACGTTACTTAAAGGGTTGACGGTAGATAGGCAATGGCAAACATTTAAAGATCGCATGGATGAACTACAGAATTTGTTCATCCCTGTTTGGCATAAAAATAAAACAAAAAAGGTGACTCAACCGTAGCTAACAAGGGAAATTAGGGATAGCATAAGATCCAAGGAGAGGACATATAAATTGGCCAGAAAAAGCAGCAAACCTGAGGATTGGGAGCAGTTTAGGATTCAGCAAAGGAGGACAAAGGGATTAATTAAGAGGGGGGAAAATAGAGTATGAGAGTAAGCTTGCAGGGAACATAAAAACTGACTGTAAAAGCTTCTATAGATATGTGAAGAGAAAAAGATTGGTGAAGTCAAGCGTAGGTCCCTTGCAGTCAGAATCAGGGGAATTTATAATGGGGAACAAAGAAATGGCAGACCAATTAAATACATACTTTGGTTCTGTCTTCACAAAGGAGGACACAAATAACCCCCCAGAGATGTCAGGGAACATAGGGTCTAATGAGAGGGAGGAACTGAATGAAATCAGTATTTGTAGTGAAATGGTGTTAGGGAAATTGATGGGATTGAAGGCCGATAAATCCCCAGGGTCTGATAATCTACATCCTAGGGTACTTAAGGAAGTGGCCCTAGAAATAGTAGCTGCATTGCTGGTCATCTTCCAAAATTCTATAGACTGGAACAGTTCCCATGGATTGGAGGGTAGCTAATGTTACCCCACTATTCAAAAAAGGTGGTAGAGAGAAAACGGGGAATTATGGACCGGTAAGCCTGACATCGGTAGTGGGGAAAATGCTAGAATCCATTATAAAAGATGTAATAGCAGAGCACTTGGAAAACAGTGACAGGATCGGACAAAGTCAACACGGATTTACAAAAGTTAAATCGTGCTTGACTGGAATCTACTGGAATTTTTTGAGGATGTAACTGGTAGAATAGATAAGGGAGAACCAGTGGATGTGGTGTATTTGGACTTTCAGAAGGCTTTCGATAAGGTCCCGCATAAGAGATTAGCGTGTAAAGTTAAAGCACGGGATTGGGGGCAAGGTACTGACTTGGATAGAGAACTGGTTGGCAGACAGGAAGCAAAGAGTTGGAATAAACGGGTCTTTTTCCGAGTGGCAGGCAGTGACTAGTGGGGTAATGCAGGGTCCGGTGCTGGGACCCCAGCTATTCACAATATATATTAATGATCTATATGAGGGAACTAGATGTAATATCTCCAAGTTTGCAGATGACACAAAGCTGGGTGGGTATGTGTGCTGTGAGGAGGATGCCGAGAAAGTCCAGTATGATTTGGACAGGTTGGGTGATTGGGCAGATGCATGGCAGATGCAGTATAACGTGGATAAATGCGAGGTTATCCACTTTGGTGGCAAAAACCGGAAGGCATATTATTATCTGAACGGCAATAGATTGGGAAAAGGGGAAGTGGAACGAGACCTGGGTGTCCTTGTGCACCAGTCGCTGAAGGTAAGCATGCAGGTGCAGCAGGCGGTTAAGAAGGCAAATGGTATGTTGGCCTTTGTAGCGAGGGGATTCGAGTACAGGAACAAGGATGTCTTGCAGTTGTACAGGGCCTTGGTGAGACCACACATTGAGTATTGTGTGCAGTTTTGGTCGCCTTATCTGAGGAAGGATGTTCTTGCCATGGAGGGAGTGCAGCGAAGATTCACCAGACTGATACCTGGGATGGCCGGAATGACTTATGAGGAGAGATTGGGTCGATTGGGCTTATATTCGCTGGAGTTTAGAAGAATGAGAGGGGATCTCATTGAAACTTATAAAATTCTAACAGGACTAGACAGACTAGATGCAGGAAGAATGTTCCCGATGGCCGGGGAGTCCAGAACCAGGGGTCACAGTCTAAGGATAAGGGGTAAGCCATTTAGGACTGAGATGAGGAGGAATTTCTTCACCCAGGGAGTGGTGAACCTGTGGAATTCTCTACCACAGAAGGCAGTTGAGGCCAATTCATTAAATATATTGAAGAAGCAGTTAGATATATTTCTTAAAGCTAAAGGGATCAAGGGATATGGGGAGAAAGGAGGGACCGGGTACTGAATTTGGATGATCAGCCATGATCTCATTAAATGGTGGAGCAGGCTCGAGGGGCCGAATGGCCTACTCAAGCTCCTATCTTCTATGTTTCTGTATATTTTTGTGTGTGCATACGCGTGTTGGTGTAAATATTGGGCTCATCAACTTGAGTAACTTGCCGAGGAACAGAATGAGCTTCCTCTTTGAACCCAATGACATGCATTCCCATGATGGATATAACTTGGACTGCAGGATGGAAAACTCTTTCCTTCTATCTTCCCCATCCCCTCTGCCAAACCACATCAATGTTCCTGTACCTCAATCTCAGAAGAGTCCTTTATACTGGACCATTATGATTTTTCTGTTTTCTGCAACATCCATCCTAATAGCCTCTGAATGAGATTGTCTAATTAGTGCCAATTTAGGAATGAATTATGGACAACATTGTGCCATCGACTTCTGTAACTGGAAACTGGATTGAGTCTGTCGAAACACATTTAATTCCCTTTATCTGGTCTGAGTCTGAACTTATGTACGAATGCTTAATATACTTGTTTGACATTTTTCTTTCCACTATATTAGCAGAAGTGTTAACCCATTTATTTTAAACAAGATAATAACTCCACTAACAGTGGAGATAGGAATTTCAGACAGATCCATCAAGTGTTTGTGTGTCTGCGTTCTGTGGTATAATTTCAAGGTCCACATTTGTTAAAATGGATGCGAGTTGCAAAAACCCATATGTAGAACTGATGTATTCCTGAATAGCCCTGTATATCATGAAACTTAAGAAAACTGGGCCAGTGGTTTTTGGGCTTTTTCACTGTTCTGTTCTGGCTATGTAGATGATCTTACTATGGCACTACCTTATGTGGCTTTGTTTTTTACTAGTAAAGTTTTAATTTTGCTAATTGCACCTTTTTGTGTGCTGTGTGGATGTAAAACATTATATAACATTTTAAAATGGAGATATTACAACAGTTCAAAAGATGTAATACTCGGAATGTAGTTTATTCAAAACTTGGAGGTTTGTACTTGTGAAAGAGTTAGATATCAAAAATTTGATCTGATTTCTAGATTTTAACGGCATGGATTGAGCACTTATGGGTTTAATTGCAAACAAAATGTATATTATCATGGAATTTAATTTTCCTAGTTTGAAGTCTGGTGCAGCAACAATAGCCAGTTGTAGGAAATGGTAGAACTTGGGTATGATTTTGTTCTCCTAAGTCCATTGAGTTCCTGATCTGAGCTGCATTGCTGCTGTAATCTTTGAATTGAGACCAGACACCTTCCATGGAGAAAATGGGAAATTAGAGGAACAGGATCCATAGGCCTCTATTGTGTGCCACTTAGCAGTGCTGATCAATAGGATTGGCACAGATCAGGCAGTAGGTTGCCTTCCAGTTATCCTGACTGCTGATATTGTGTGACATGACAGACTAAGGAGAAAACACAGGGATTCATACGCCCCAAAAAATCAATTTGCAGTTCTTGTTCAGGTAACCTTGCAGTGAGACTTAATTAAAATTGGTGTATTGAATCACAATACCTTATTAAATGACTTCAAATGAGATATCTTGCATGTTAATCAATATTTCACAATTACAACTAGAAGTAACAGTACTTTATGAATTATATTTTTCTGATGGTGACCAGACCTGACGTGACACTGGCGGAGGATCTTTAAATCTTGTAGCATGAAACACATATGCAATATTTGGGTAAAGCTGTTTGCTTGCTGGCCTCTAGAAAATTCCAAATGTAGCAAATGTATAAATTGTATTTTGTAGTTTCAAAAATTTGATCGGATTTCTAGATTTCAACGGCATGGATTGAGCACTTATGGGTTTAATTGCAAACAAAATGGAATTTGCAGAAGGGAAAAATACTTAATGTTTTAAAAGTACTTGTCTGTCGTTAGGCTGCTATTTTATTCAAATGAGCAGTTAGAGAGACATGTAATGGCCATCATTCGTGATGTAATTGTTACAGCTAAAAGGTTTAAGAGGAGCTAGCAATCATATACTATTTCTAAGCATCTGTCATCTTTTGTACCACAGGTGTTTTTTTTTCAAAAATTCTGAAACATGGTATTTTATGTACAGTAGCTGTTAGGTATTAACAGCTGAAATTCTGTCAATTTTAACTTTGTGACTAGCACTATCTGTGCATTATAAGTAAATGCAAACTATGTTTTAGTCAGATGACAGCATTTGAAAAACTTATTGAAAAGAGCATTATTATTTTACTATTTGGCAAATTATTTGCAATTCTTAAATTATGTAATTGCATATGTTAAATAAAAAGTGAAGTCTTAAGCCAAATTCAATAAATTAATTCTTTCAAAGCAAATCTATGTAACACAAGATACAATTTAACTTTAATACAACTTTAACCTAATGAAACAAACCATTTTTTTTAGCAATGGATTGTCTGTCTACCTTTTCATTGTTAAGTACATTTTTCTTAGGGGGGATCTATCGCACTATAGCGAGACAACAGAAAGTCCATTAAGAAATAGATGAGTTTTCTGAACCATGACAGTTCTGGAATGTCGAAGATTTTCGCATTTTATTTGAACAACAGAACACTTTTTGCATATTATGGTGGCAGTGCAAATACTGCAGCTTGCCTTAATTTTGAATAGCAGTGCAATGCTTTCCTTCGCGGTTAGCTGCCATCGTTTGCGGAGTATCCATATGGGAGCACTTTCTGTGATCTAGAGCATTTGCAGCCATAATTCTGATTTAGAAAACAAACTGCTTGGAGCTGAGAGTTAATTAGATGCAAACTGAAAGTATTTCATGCCATTGAATAAAGTATGGAAAATAAATCATCTCCTATTTGTGCAATGCTTTATGGTTGTCAGTTGCTAAAGAACCACAACAGATCCAAATGCTTGTGGCACTTTGCCCTATCATGGTTTTGTAAAAGTCAGTTATGGGATGAGCATTGTGACAACCCATGTAAGTGTACCTTGTCGTAGCCAATCAGTTTTTGCCACCACTTTGCAAAATTTATTGGATTGATCTGATAGCAATTAACAGATTTATGGTGGAATTCCCTGATATCCTTTAATGAGAGAACATAAAACTACAAACTGAATCTGCTGATTGTATTTGCGTAATAGGCAATCTGTCTGTAGCAGAGTTTGATCGATGGGATCATATGACGTCCTTGCCTTGTTTTATACTAGCTGTCAAATCTTAACTGGAACTGAAGTATCTGGGTAACAAAAATTGATATAATGACTTAATGCTCCTTATTCTCTTCTAGCTACATCAGTTTAGTGCACTTCTAAGAGAAGAATGTCTGGCAAACATCAGTGAGTCATTCATCAACCTGCTTTCATTAGCATCCTGCCTATAACCTTCTAAGATCACAATAGAATCTAGGATAATGTTCTATTGAAGTTCTTACATTTTCAGCATTGAAGAAAACAAGTTTAACAGGATTTTTTTAATTTTTAACTCCCAAAAAGAAAAAAAAATACAATTTTTCATTTTGAGCATGCTCACCAGAGGCAGTTCCTGCTCGAATGAGCAAACCCTGCACTATCCCAGAATGCTAAAACGGCTCATGGAGAAATAGCAGACTACCACCGTTGGTATAATTAGAGGTTTATTGCCTACTCTGCATTCCCATTGTCAGGCAGCAAACTGTCCCAGGTGTGTAGAGGTTAAAATGAGAAGTACCCAGTAGTTATGAAGCAGCAATAATGAGTTTCCTCCTTCTTACCATGGATTTGTGTGATATACAACTTGCAATTAAGCATGGCTTGGTGATTCAGTGATTAATGTTTATATGACTCCTAAAGGAGCACACAGGCCTCCTGTCACATTCTTCATGATGTTTACAGCTATGTACCTATTAACAGTAAGATGGAAAGGGCCATTTACAATTCAGTAACCTTTATGACAGTGAACTCTTTAATCAGCATTTTATTTCCTTTGTAACACTTAAGTCATCTACAAATGTCAGAATAAAATAGAGCCATGAAATATTTAGGATCAGCATGTTGAAAGTCACTTCTGTGATTTAGCAGGGTCTTTTAAACTGAAGGTGAAGGAAGCTCCTGCTTTTATTATAACATTGTTTATAACCAAATGTCACAAATGTGGGTGGTGGTATACTCGCAAGTATTTTTTTCTAAATCCTGCGTCTTTTAGATCTGGAAGCACTGCAGTTAGAAAGTTTCGCAAAATTATTTGACCTTCAATTCCATTTATGTTGATAACAAGGAAGCAATAAAAATGTTTTTAATACCTATCTTATAAGATCGATATTAACACTTTCATAATGCATATAAATTGCTTCTGTTTTTCCCCACCCCACCAAATGAGCTTAGCTTTATGCATGCCATCACAAACTTGAATAATATTCAATGCATTTGTTTCTAATTCATTATGGTTAGTCGTGTAATACTTGCACTCTGAGTGTACTGTACTTTGTGACCTTTCCCTCAAGCCTCAGTTTGGTGCCCAGTTTCTAAGTTTCATGAGCTCACTAAACCATGGCCTTCAATTCCCTGTTCTAGTGTTTTCAGTTAAGATCAGGAGTGATGCGCAAAAGGTTTCAGGCTCAATCCTTGAGCAAAGAGCCACTATGACAGGGATTATTATTTATTTGTCATCTTGGATGTAATAAGCTGTAGGTACAGCATCGCCAGCCCTTGATTTATTGCTCTGTCGACCACCACAAGCAGGACGTCTGCTGTACCATGCAGGATGAATACTGTCCTGTCAGCTCAGTCGATTTGTCTCTGCCGTAGCTTTCTCATAACATGTTCCCATTTCATGCCAGAATACATAAACAATCTTTCATTATTTTGATGCCTTTTTCATATTTGTTCACAGAACATAAAGCTTAAATTTATGGGTTTCCTTTACATTATTTCAACACACTATAGTATTTTGCAAGCTTGCAGTTTAACACGCAAAAATTGGCTGCAAGGTGATTCAGTAATTTTTTTTTCTCACTGGTTTTATGGTTATTTAATATCTTAGTGCCATATACTGCTGAAAGATTCTGCCAAATATATATAGTTAACTAGATTTTTTTGAAGTCTTATTTCTGTAATAATCTATAGGTAACATGGATCTGTAATTGCTCTCTTATAGTTTGTCCTGTCCTTATTTAGCTATTGTGACCAAGAAACCTTAATTAAAAATAATATTTTCCTGAACAATGCTAACTTTGGGGTTTTATTTCTTATTTGCTATATGTAGCTAATAGTGAAAAAGAAGCACATTGCAACCACCACTTCACTTCTGTGAATTTGAATGCAGGATTCTGTATGGCAGCTGGGAATACACATAGCTCACATTTCGGAAAGACTTGTTCTGGCTGGAGAGTGGATCTGCGACATGAGTTAATTAATATGAGAAATTTGTTTTGTGTCCTAATAAAAGACTGGGCAGGTTGAGGTTGTTGGCAGAACTGTCTGTTGCTTTGGTCTGCTTAGCTGCTGTTTGAAGGTTTCTCTGTAATCTGCAAGTAACACATGAATAGAAATCACACAAGACTACAGAGTAATAGAATTAATAACCATGAATGTTGATAATTATATATCGGAATGTAATTTTTAGTTTGGAAATGTGTTAATGACAGGGAAGCAAACAGCAGCCTCTCACTTTTCCCTGCAGGATTCAAACTGTCATTTATTATTTCTCAGCTGGGTATCTATCAAGTTTATGGGTTAATTTTTTCCGGAGATTGTTATTTATGGGTTTTTGTTTGTTTTCAGCCATCATTACTAACAATACGGTTAATAGCAATCATTTGTTATCTGGCACCAGTGGTGATGCTTCAGATGTGGTCAGTGAACTGAGAATACTCATTTGGTAGCTGAATAAGGCTTTGACAGGGCCCATTTATAACAAGCTCATTCCATAATGTCCATCCTATTAATAAAATTTTGTTGCTGTCTAATTAGACTTGTCTGATGTAAATGGCCTCACAGTGGAGAACATTCTTTTTTTCTCCCTGCTTTTATCATTCTGTAAGTGCTGCCTCCATTTAAAAAAAAGAAGTCCATGCAGGATTTAATGCTCACCGTCTAAACTGCACTTGACGTAGAGCTTATCAACCCTTAATTAGTGATGCATTTTCTCCCTGTGATTTCTATTGATATATGGGAGAAGAGAAGACAAATTGAGCTGCAGCTTGACTAGTGTAAAAATTGTTTTCGAAATTCAGTGAGTGTACTTTGTGCAAGGTGAATAGTGGCATCGAAAAATCAGGTCCAGTATTAGTGTTTTTGCTGGTCTGTGCAATAGAAAACGACAAGCATCAAGCCCTCAGTCAGCAGATTGGGGAGACACAGATGGGAGTAGAAAAGCTCCCAAGTGGCAGTAGGATTGCTTGGACGTGATTGCAAGAGCCAGGATGAAGTCAACACTGACAAAGTGCTGGGATTGATGGATGGACAAAGCCAGGAACTGGATGTGAGAATGGATGAGGGCAGAGGGGAATTTAACACAGACAAACAGAATGAAAGACAGAGAGGAATTGCCTGCTAAAGTATTCAAGTACTCGGATCCCTTAGCAATTTAGTTAGTGCTAACAGAGCACACCTACCATTTTTGCATCTGTAGAATTGCATGCAAAATATCAATAGATTTCTTCGTTTAGTCACTGCTACCAGTATGTACTGTTTTTGTAATTCTCCACATTGTCTAGCTATTATAAATATTGGAAAAATTATTTATCTTAAGAACTTACTTTGGTTTCTGCTATCATTTCCTTCATTTGACCTTCGAGAAGACTGCTGACAGGGGCATTGAAAAGTATGATATGAAAAATGGGTGAACAGAGTGAGGTGAGCAGTGAATCAGTCTTGTGTGTGATTAGCTGTGAAATTCTCACAAACAGGTCTCAGAATCGCTTTTTTGCCACGTTTCATTTGCAGTTGGTGCTGCTGTGGTCAAAATAACCACGGTAGACATTGTAAACTGCAGACAAGAGGTGCTAAAAGATCCAATGGAGCCAGTTTAATCAGAGACTATAGAATAAAATATAGAGTAATTATCAGAAAATATCTAAACTTTATCCAATCCACAATATTTGAAACAAATGTAGGAAGAAATTCTGACCTGTTCCTTGGATACTTATTATAGCTTTGTGGCTTTGTTATTTTACTGTCAACCTGGTCTCTGTGGTAGCACTCTCATCTCTGAGTCAGAAGGTTGTGGGTTCAAGCCCCATTCACTTGAGCACATTATCTAGATTGACACTCCAATGCAGTACTGAGGGAGTGCTCCACTGTTACAGGCACCATGTTTTGGATGGAATGTTAAACTGAGGCTCCATCTAACCTTTCAAGTTGACGTAAAAGATCACATGGCATTATTCATTGAAGAGAAGAGGAGTTCTCCTGGTGTCAAGGTCAATATTTATCCTTCAAGTAACATCATTAAAAAATGTATCTAGTTATTTATCTCATTGCTGTTTGTGGGACTTTGTGTGTAAAATGGCTGCTGCGTTTCCCTATATTACAATAATGACTAAAATTCAAAAATAGCTAATTGGCTGGGAACCGCTTTGATGTTTCCTGAGGACATGAACGGAGCTATTTAAAATCTTTCTTTTTGCTTTAGAATGCAAAAAATGGAGAAGTGATCAACAATAAAATGAACAATTTTTCCCCTTCATTACTACCAGTATTCATTGGGTTTATCTGTTCACAAGTTGCCCAAAGTGTGTACCATAAAACTACATATGCAGTTTTTAAAAAAATGAATCATCTTGTTTCATGCCCAAACAGCACACAATCTAGGTAATGATTAAACCTATTATCTAATATTTTAAAATATAAATTTCCTTTTTACATAGTTAGTCCTCCAGTATAGTTTTATTATCTCAGGGAGGTGACAGCAGAAATGAGCAAGAAAATCCATCACCGTGCTGAACTAAATAGAGGAAAATGCTGCATGCTTTGCAAACAAAGGTATATTTTCACATATATATGTTTTCACATTGCAAGATGGATGTACAGAAGGAAAGTCATTAACAAAATCTGTACTTCAGTGGTAATAGTCTGTCACTTGTTAGTTTTCAGTGGTTATCAGAGTGCAAATTTGCTGGATCTGACATCAACTTGACCTTGTCGGTAACCTAACAGAGTGCTGTTAGTGGACTAGGCAGCCCTAGCTTCAGCATTTTAGAGTGATTTAGTCTAATACAAAGACCTTTTTTCCTGGGCAACACATCACATTATATTCCAAAGTACACTTTCATTTAATTTACAACTTAATTTCCAACCTGAATCAGAAGACTGATACTATAATGCTATTTGCAGAAGTATTGAAATGTCAGTAAGTTTTATTGTGGTAATAAAGAGAATTCTATATATCATTTACTCGATAGAGATCCTTGCTTTTTGCATAGATCTTCATAGCACCAATCCCTGCTAAATGTTGGCAATCATTAATTTTTTAAGAAGACACAGCCATGATGGGCTTGAGAAATTAGAGCTTTGGTAACGAATGGACTGAAATACTGACATCCCTAGTTTGCTGCTGCAGGATGCAGTTACAGGCAATGAATAATGAGCCTAACTCCCAAGTTACTAATACTTAAAATACTGTCTGCTCGTAAAAGATTTCGGGTAAAGTGAGACCATCTTCTTGGTTCTTTTTACAAATGGGTATCAGTGGGCCATGAAATAATCAATGTCGATAATCCATCCTCAGACCTGTCAATATGTTAATGAGTCTTCCTCATCGTTATTACAACAAGGCCATAAATCATTCACTGTACCAGACTGTTTCGTAGTGGAGGACACAAACCCTGGCCTGGAATAAAATACTGTCTCTTAATGATTAACGTCTGAACATTTTACTGTTCTGTGTCTTGATTGGTTTAAAATGCCAAAAAGTGGGAAGGATTGTTAATCAATAAAACAATAAGATGAAGTGTTTTAATAATAGGAAATAGGAGAGTAAATCATGGTGGTGTGCTTTGTCGTAAATAATTGGTTACCTTACTGCCAAACAGTATTTTATTTGGACGTACTTTTTTTATACATACAGGATGCAGAGGCAGGAAAGAGACAAAGAAACACAAGCTCAGTATAGACATCGAGACAATTAAAACAGATATGACTCTTAACAGAAGTGGCAACAGCAGCCAGGATGGAAGTAATTTATTCAACGAATTGTCTAAATACATAAACTGCACTAATGCAGCTTACAGCAATGGTACAGTGGAAAATTTGATAGTTTCCTCTCTGTGAATTATTTGGGCAGGATGCCTGCGTGAAGTATAGTGAATGTTTAACGTTCTGATAATTTAAATCCTGTTATGGTTATTGCAGTGTAATACAATTGTAAAAAAATGAACACGACAAACAAGCAATTCATTATTGTGCATTTTTAACCTTGAGTAGCAGATTGTTTGTCCAACGATATCCTTTTGATTCACTGTGAAATTATTTTTGATCAACCATTATATCTTAAAACAAAATGAATTCAGGTGCAAACCACATTTAAAGCATAATAATGGAAAACCAGGCCACAGAGTTTGTGATGGGTATGCTTATGACATTATTTGGTAGTTCACCATGAAAGAATAATTGTGACACTCTACTTTGCGCTGTCGTGCAATTGTGTGTGAGGTTCAAATCACTGAAAGGCCAAATTATCTTCAACTAGGTTGACAGCCTATAGTAGCTTGCAGAAGCAATTTGTAGATGTTGCACAGAATGTTAACAAACATATATAATTAATTTGCATATTAATACATTTTCAGTATGAAAAGTATTTTATTAATTGTAGGAAAGCATAGGAACTTATTAAATTTAGTCCCATTTCAAATTAAATCTTGTATTCTTTTGCACCTTTGTGGAAAACATATGACAATTAACAATAGAATGTGGGGTAATTAGAAATATGGAGCAGTTGAACAAGCTTCCAAAGAGGTACATACCCCTGTTATCAATAAATTTACTTATTCATTCACAACTTTAGTATTTATTGTAATGAATAGACAGTTGTTAGGATAATTGTAATTTTGTTCTTTTATTCATTTTAAAGGAAACAGTCACAGCTGTGACTTCAAGTGTTGCAACAAGCTGTGCCACAATGTGGTAAGAGGTTCATTTGTGCTTCACCACACAATGCATTTCTCATTTTTGACCATGCTGTTAAAGGGCAGCACTGAATTGATGCCAGGTGTATTCCCACAGAAAGGAAGGAAATTCAGATTGCAAGCTACTCCTGTGCACTAACTAACTGCTGACTCAAGAGCAGCATTGACGGAAATCAGGGAGCAGATTTCTGCCAGCTGGAAAGTGGGTGCATAACCCAATTAGACCGACATTAAGAGGAACAAAATTAAGTTAAAATAAGTAGAAGTCCTTCAATCATATTATGGCTATTATTAAAAATGGCACTGGTAATTTTATGGACATTTCTTGTGCTGAATTATTCCAAGTAACCTCTTCCATGTAATATCCATCCTAGATCTATTGATATGCAATTGTACATAATGGAAATAACAGAGGAACTTACCCCTGCAGTTCTGCACTGATTCAGTTTTAGATCCTGATGGGCTCTCAGCTGAACCCCTGGGAGAGCATAGAAGAATTAGAGGGTAAGTTTGCCCATATTTGAGTAAAGCAGCACGAGCTACATTGGATGAGGCCTTGGAATAAACTCCTTGGATGCAATCCATTCATTGCATAGACCAGTGTGTAGCCTTGTTGGAAGCGTAGAAGAAAAAAAGAAAGAACTTTGCATTATAGAAAGAAAGAACTTGCATTTATATAGCGTCTTTCATGACCTCAGGACGTCTCAAAGTGCTTTACAGCCAATGAAGTGTTTTTAAAGTGTAGTCACTGTTCTAATGTAGGAAATGCAGCAGCCAATTTGTGCACAGCAAACTCCCACAAACAACAATGGGATAATGACCAGATCATCTGTTTTAGTGATACTGGTTGATGGATAAATATTGTCCAGGACTCCAGGGAGAACTCCCTTGCCTTTCTTCTAATAATGCCATGGAATTTTTTTACGTCAATCTGAGAGGGCAAACAGGGCCTCGGTTTAACGTCTCAGCTGAAAAATTGCACCTCCGAAAGTGCCACACTCCTTCAGTACTGTTATATAGCACCTGATCACTTCCCCAGGATGTCCCAAAATTGTTCAAAACTAATTAATTACTCATTTCCTTGTGAAGTGTAGTCATTATTATGTAGGCAAATGCAGTAGCGAATTTGCTTGCAGTAAGGTCCTACAAACACCAAATTGATTGATCAGTTAATCTGTTTTTGGTGGTATTGGTTCAGAGGCGAATATAATGTTGGCTAGGACAGAGAGAGAGCTCTCTTTGGAGATTGAGGACTTTAATATCCATCAATGCAACACTCCCTCTACTGTATGAAGTGTCAGCCTTGAATTATGTACTCATGTATTGGAGGAGGGCTCGAACCCACAATCTTCTGACATACAGGTCTCGGCACCACCAACTGAGCCGAGCTGACACTTGATCACAAGATGGCCAAATATGTCATAAATAAGCTATAATGGTCTTCACCAAGGAGAAGATAAACAGTTCCATAATTTGCCTAAAAGTCTTTTATTTATATCGCAAGTTATGAAAATATTAGAACAATGTATATTTAAAAATATTCTCAATATTAGCATTGATTATTTAAGCAGTGAAGCTCAATTTAATGTTCTATATACTCATATAAAGTGATCTTTATCTCTTCAGAAGCAGGTGCTGCCATGTTTAAAACATCATATTTTAGCATTTTGTTAATGGAGATAATTTATGTTGGGGTGATGGGGAGTGGGCTAATTTTGTTCCCCATCAAACAGAATGATGTCCATACTGAAAAGTGAAATACTTAACTACTTAGATCACTGAGTGTGAAGACTGGTATAGAATGGGCCAGATGTAGAGTCAGATTCTCTCTACTGTGCCCAAGCAATGTTCCTTAATCAACGTTTTATTTTCTACTTATCAACAAGCTTTTCCATTTGCAACACTTGCTATCCTTGTGGCCTATGTAAGAATGGAACATTAATGGTAATTAGTGTTGAATTGTGGACAGATTTACATTATAGATCAGAACCCATTAGAAACTGGTTAAGCTGTTAAAAGCGTTCCATTTATGTCATTGCAACGAAATGTTTCATAAACTCAATCTGGATTGGACTTGAACCGATTCCAGAAGGATAGGAACAACTTTGTTGTCTGGTAACTTATATTTTTCAGAATTCATGTTTGTGTATTTTCCATTTTAAAAAGGCAATAAAAAATGAGCAAATTGTTTTCAGTAATAGACCTATTGATTCACTGCAAACCAGTGATAGCCAAGAAAAATGGTTGGCTTCAAAGAGAATTGCATATTTAAATTATAGTATGATTAGCAGTGCGAAATACTGATTCTGGACAGCAGCCCTATTTTCTGACTTTGTGTCCAGTCAGGAAATTGATGCTGCTAAATCGGGTGAAATTCTACCCTAGCTTCAAACTGAATCTCCAAAGTACTTCACCCACTATACCAATGCCGTATTTCCTTATATCTGCTTTGTAGCAGCTCTGAATAACAGTAACAGGAGGAATGTCTGTTATGTGTGTTAACGGTTTTGCTACAGTGAATATAACTAACCCTCCCCTCTTAGTGGTGAATTCTAGTCAGCTTTGTGCTATGGACTCATACGCACCTAGGAATATTTGAAGATGGTCAAATTAATTTCACTTGGGAGTCTTGGGACCCTTACATTTGACAGAGATAGGAGAGTATCATTGTCTCTCACTGGGCAAGATTCAGATCCAAGTTTCAATGGTGAAAGGACAATATTTATGTTTCCTGCACCATCCAGTCCCTCGTCGTGTTGCTATTTAAAACTTCCAGCTTTTTAAGAAATGATAGGTCCAGTACTTGTAATGATTGTTTAATCTGGGATTCTGATTACACTAAAAAAAAAAAATGATGCTGGAATTACTGGCTTTCAGTGCAATATGTTTTTAACAAAACATGAAGTGTTTCGACCCGAAACTTTGACTCTATTTCTCTCTCCACGGATGTTGCCTGGCTTGCTGAGTTTTTCCAGCATTTTCTGTTGTTATGTTGAAATACTGTGCGTGTTACTCAGTTTAGAAATGGAACCTCTTGTTTTTTCCTTTCTCTGGATATGTGCCTTGCTGTCAAGGAGAAAGGCAAATTCCTTGTTCCTAAGTCTTTGGGCCAAAAACTAGGAATCATATAACTGTGCCCCAGAGATGGCTCTCCTTCCAATTTAATCCCTTAATTCTCTCTCGTGTAGCAATGGCTAACTTTTGGACCTAAAAGGCATGGGGAATCATTGTCCGTGTTGCTATGGACCTCTAGGTTGGTGCTCAAGTATGCTATATTCTTGTGTAACTCAGCATTTGATGAAACTGACTCGAATCCTAAATTAAGGTTTAGATTTCAATCGCATACCACTTTGTACCTTCTATGTGTACCTGTTTGTTGAGAATGACTAATACCTAATTTGGCTGTTTGCACATAGACAATGTGATACGGTTCTAGCTACATACAGTGAAGCTAGTGCGTTTAAATTATTACATTTCAGAATGTGTAATTTATTCTTTTTCCCTTTCATAAATAATACTTATACAGCATACTTCTGTTTAAACTGCAAACAAGTCATTTTGTTTTGAAGAAAATATCACCTACACCTAACACTTACTGAGGGGACCATGTATGTACATTATTGTTGAGTTAATGGTTTATAGGAGGAAGCTAATGAGTAGGATACGCTGGAATATTAGTAGTTATGCATGAGTAGCCAGGCAGCTGGGCTGAAAGGATCTGGTGGTCACAGGGTAAATATTCTCATTTCTCATGAGTAAGGCCCCTACTGAGATGGGTAATGATCTTCCTAGTAGGGGGAAGCTAGGTGGGCAAAAGTGAATAAAATGGTTTGCTTTTTTGCAGTAGGGTGATGCTGATGAGAGAGGCAGCTAAATACAAGTGAAGTTGAAATTAAAAATGATAAGTTAACCAGATGAAACCTACCTATTGGAGTGAAGAACTGGCCCTATGCTTTGAAGATGCAGCTCTCAAGAAGATAAGGATTCGACATGCTGCAGAGTTGTGCTTCTGTTCTATCAATGTCAAACTCTGGGCAGAAAACAAAATTAGTGCCTTTAATTTTGCAATAAGATGCATAAAAGTTACTTTGTTTATTATTTCCTAAAAATAATACCTTTATAATATACAATAATATGTGTTTTTAGCTTGCTTTCCATCGTGATTTTACACAATTTATTTTGCAGCAGAACAAAAACTGATTTAGGCAACATGATCTTGTCAAAGAAAATCCTTCCTGATGCGTTATAATTGGATGCAAAAGCTGGTAAATAAAACCATGAACCAGCAGTAGGGGATATTTAAGTATGAGATGGTTAGAGTACAGACTGCTAACATTGATCAGGTGTAAGAAAATTGCAAAATACCAGAATTTTATGTATAAATAGAGGGATTAAGTTAAAATTGAGGCCAAGAAGGAGCCGTCCTTAAAATTAATGCTCTAAATACAGAAGAAAACCAGGAGAAATACCACAGGTGCAGAGAGAAACAAAAAGGGAGATTAAGAGCCAAGAGATTATGAAAAATACTAGCGAGGAAAATTGGGTTGCGGTCCCTTTGGGGCGCTAACTTTGCCAGGGTGTTACTTTTAGCACCCAGAAAATGTTAGCACCCCCGCGCTGGAAATTGAATGGTAGCGCCCCAAGCAGGAGGCAGGGCGCTACTGGAAGCGTTCCCCCTCCCTCTTGGGGTGCATCATTGAATATCACAGCGCTAGGTGCAGCAGCGCCACGCGCATTGGCATGTAGCGCCGCGGTATTACAGGCCTCCCTCCCCTGATTAAAGGGGAGGGGCCTAGCGCAGCGTGCACCGGGGTCCTGCTGGACCAACGGGGAGCAGGGTGCCGGCAAAAGAGCCTGGCACTCGAGGAGTGCCGGGCTGACTGATAGCAGCCGGCACCCTGTAGGAGGAGGTGAAAGGGGGCAGGTGCTGGCAGGCGGCCCAAAAAAAATGGCCGCCCGGCACCTGCCCATAAATTTGCGCCGCACCGGCCGCAAACATGGCACCCTGACTCTGTTGGACATAGTTTCCACTGGTAGGTCAGGGTGCGAACGAAGTTTGCAGCTGGGGCGCTGCACACGGCGATGACGCCATCGGCGGAGGCACAGTACCGTGGGGCGCTACCACCGATGCTAACCTCCCGCTGAATTTTAAGGGTAATAGGAAATACTTTAGAGATGTATCAGAATCAAGAGGATAGACAAGGAAGGGTGTGGCCATTAAAAAATGAAGAAAACAATCTTAGAGTGGAATATAGATGAATGACAGAAATGCTTAAGAAATATTTTATCTATTTACAAAGGTGGGTTAAGGAATGACTGCAGGAATACCAGAGGAGGACATTGAAGCACAACTAATAATAGATATAAATAGCAAAATAATTAATGAGACATAAAGTTGACAAGTTACTCAGCTCAGATGGTCTGCACTCCAGGATGCTGAAGGAGATTAGTGATTAAATAGCAGAGGTACTAACTGTAACATTCCAAAGGATTGGAAGGTGGCAAATACTTAAACCCTTGGGAAATGGATAATCCAAGTAATCATAGATCAGTTTTCCTCACATTTGTAGTAGATAAACTCCAAGACCATAACGAGATTGTTGCGGAGCCACTAAGGGACTCCAATCAATTGTATATAATTCCCTTTAATAATATGTTGGCTACAGCCTGAGTCTGTATCTTTGTTTTCACTGTTTACATGTACAGAGCGCGATCACTTTAATAGCGCGGGTAAACGCGATGACGTCACGCCGTTCATCACGTGATCCCCCACCGGCGGGAAAAACGTGATGACGTCATGACGTCAGCCACGGGACCGCCCAAGCAGTCCTCGTGGAGCCTCCGAACTGACTAGACCTATATTCGATGTTCTCCTGTAGTTATCCGTTAAACTCTGTTAGTTTTCATTAAACCTCGTTTATTTGATCGCCTGAGTGGACCTCAGTCTTTTGGATAGGAACGAGACATTCCTACAAGATGCCATTTAGAAGTTTACAAAAGTATGGACTAATTTAATATGAATTATTTTGAGAAAATGTGTATAGACAAAGGGAATGCAGTAGATGTGTTATAGTTGTCAAAAAGTCCTGCATAAGAGATTTGTTGCAAAGACCTTGATATGACTACATGCATATATTGATAGTTGAAGGAAGGACTGCAGAGAGTAGAAGTAAATGTTTATCAGATTGGCCAAAACATAGTTTCTAATGTCCCAGGATCTGTGTTGGAACTTTCCTTGTTCTCCATATACACACATGATTTGGATGTTGGTGTTGAGGGAATATCATTTCAATTTGCTGTTAACACTAAATTAAGGGCAAAGGCAAACTGATGAAGAATACGGGAGACTATGGAAGGACATAGGTTAAGAGCATGGACAGATATGTGGCAAATGCAGTTTAATGTGGGTAATTGTGAAGTTGTACATTCTGGGGTGAAGGACAGTGACTAGAAAAAAAGTACCCCCAATTGTAACATTTTCAATGGAGTAGAGGAACATGTATTTAGGGAAGGAGGTACCCAGACTATTTAATGCTGAGATTGCAAGTGGAAAAAGCCATGAGCAAATAGGGATCTAGGATTTATATATATTGGGGCATCAAATACAAAAGTAGCATTGATGGTGAATCTGTACAAGGTGTTTGTTAGGTAACAGAGTACGGTGTGTGATTTCAGGCAGATCATTTTTGAAAGGACATTAAAGCCATACAAAAGGTGCAATGTGGATTCACAAGATACCAGAACTGCGATGGTATAATAGTGATGGACTTAAGATACTAGGACTATATTCACAGCAGCAGAAAAAGCTAATAGGGGGATAAAATATAATTGTTCAAAATTATAAAAGCATTTGAGAAAGTAAAAGATTATTTCCGCTGGCTGGTGAATCAGTGATGGGAGGCATAAATTTAAGATTACTAGTAGAACCATGAAGAGGAAGATTAGAAGTAATTTTTTTTCATGGAAAAGGCTATTAGGATACAAAATGCTTTACCACAAGTGATGATTGAAGCTAAGTCAATCATGACATTTAAGAGGTAATTAGATAAACAATTATAAGAAAAAAGATATCAAAGGGTATGGACACGAGATGTGGGTGACACTGGCAAGGCCACATTGATTGCCCATCCCTAGTTGCCCTGAGTTGTCATTAAGTGAGGATACTCAGTGGATCTGCCTGGTCAAGGAACGGCATAGACCAATTCCATGTCTTATGAAAAATCACAAATCTCAGATTAGATTAGCTTACCTCTGCCATCCTTGTACCAAACAGATTCTTGCATGGCTGAACCTCAATGTTTTTGTTTTACTTAATCAATAGCTTCATCAACTTCCCAATCAACTTGCATTGTTTGATGTGACTAGCTATTTTTAATGCGAGGTAAGGGAAAAAATGTTTGTGTATATTAAATAGATATGTATGTGCTTATACATATTTGACTCATTGCCGGGATATGATTCCACAGGTGACCGGCATTCTCCACTGCCTTGTTTAGGTGGCATGATGCACTTGAGTCATGGCAGTGAATGTTGGTAAGTTCTTTGACCATAGCCTATCATATTCCTGTTTCAACTGATGTCCACACGTACACTTTCAGTAGGGATCACAATGAGGAATTTAAATCCTGCTGAATTTCTCCTTCTGTGCCCACCGGCCAGGTTTGCTGTCCCAGAGCACTGAGGCCAAATTTAGTACTCCGACTGGTCCTAACTGAGATCAGAACAGGTGATTCTAGAAGTAGGCATTCCTGGTGCAGTATAGTGTTAGCAGAGAGCGCTTCCCAAGAAATTGCCAACACACAGTGCCTGTATTTTCTGACCATTTAATTTAATGGATGGAAGATCAGGCACTGCAGACTCAATTTCCCAGCCAACACTCACTGTGAGCATCATTCCGTCCAACCGTGGAATCAGCCCTCAACTATTGGAGATGGAACCTGGAATATTCTTAGTCTGTATGGCTCAGCTGCTTACTGAATAAATTCACTGAGCCATCGGGAAGCCCATTTACAATAATGTGCAAATTACCGGATGACTCGGGAATGATGTGGTCTGTCATTGATTTTAGATTTGTATGTGAACTGGCAAGTGTGCAAACTGGTGCACATATTGTTCTGAAATGAGCTTCAGATCACATACACTTCTAAGGATGTATTTACACGGCATATAATGAACTGATAGCAAATTGTTTTTGAGTTATCTGAGAGTTTTGAGAGCTGATTTACATTGGCTTTACCAACCGCCTTCTCAGTTTCTTTTTCTGAAACCAGTTTTGAAGCCTCATAAAATTCTGACATCATAATATTACAATGTAGCCTGCAATAGGAATGAAGGGTTTGGAACTTGAACAGCTGAAGATGAAGTTTAGACTGCAATCAAGAATTTGCACTTTGGGTTTGAAACCCCCAGCCGCTGTGAATTTTCCTTTTGTGCAATTGGTAATCAGATGACTTAACTGACTGTTTTTGCTTCAACTTTGCTATGGCAAAGAAACAGAAACCACTTCACTGGTGGGTAATTATACCCTTAAATTCACCTCAACCATGTATTCTAGATTTTAAAGAAAGACTTGCATTTATATAGCGCCTTTCACGACCACCAGACATCCCAAAGCTCTTTACAAAGTACTTTTTGAAGTGCAGTCACTGTTGTAATGTAGGAAACGCAGCAGCCAATTTATGCACCGCAAGCTCCCACAAACACCAATGTGATAGACCAGATAATCTGTTGTAGTGATGTTGATTGTCATTTATGTAAAATGCTGTTGTTACATTCTAGACACAATCCAAAGAAGCCTGAAGAGAAAAGATTTATACCTGCCCATTTGGACAGCTTTAAATGGAAAGGCAACTATCACCATTGAAACACTATTTATATATCACATACTGTAGTCTCTGTAATCTCCAGTTAAAAAATATTGTTTAAAGAGAGATTTTTTTTTTAAGGAAGATCAACAATTTCCAATTACATTTTTCACAATTACTAAAGATTTTGCATTGAAGTTAGTAAATCGGACGACTTGTAAAAGTTATGTTTTTGAAGGAATATGAATGCAAAAGTTTAGTCATTAAATGGCGAAATATCTAGCTATCAATATAAAAGTTCTGAAAACAGGTTAAATTCCAGATGGTCAAAAGTACTCATCGAATCATAGAATATTACAGCACAGAAGGAGGCCATTTGTCTCATCGTGCCTGTGCCGGCTCTTTGAAAGAGCTATCCAATAAGTTTCACTCCTCTGCTCTTTCCCCATAACCCTAAAATTTTCTCCCCTTCAAGTATTTGTCGAATTTCCTTTTGAAAGTTACTATTGAATCTGCTTCCACCACCCTTTCAGGCAGAGCATTCCAGATCATCATAACTCGCTGCATAAAAAAAATTCTTATCATCTTGTCCTGACACCTTCAAAGACATAAACCCCAGGGGCTGGATTTTCATTCAGCAGTCGGGAAGGAGGCGGGACTACAACTTTCAGGTTTTAGTCCCACCTACATCGACGTCTGGCCAGTCCACGCGATTTTCCCTTGATTGACCTTGTTGAGCCCGCCCAGCGGGCTCAGCAGGCCAATTAAGGGCCACCCGGCAACAGGTGACGTCACAGACTGAAATTTCATCTGTCAAGAGGTGTTTACAGATGAAAAATCAGCGTTTCACAGCTGTTTGAAGCTGTCAAACACTGACAGCCTGACTTCTAACCTGAGTCCTTCTACGCAGACTCAGTTAGAACTCACACCGGCAATGAAAGCTGAAGGCTGTCACTTTTGACAGCTCGCAGCCATTTTGCTTTCAGTGCCGGCTGAGTGATGGACTCCCGAAACCTAGAGGAAGAAAGGCTGTTAAGGTAAGTACAGGTAATTTAAACTTCTTTACACACTTTAGACACATCAAACACACTTACCTTGGCACTCATGCACACATCACTCACCTGAACACCGACACCGCGACCCCTCCAAGTCCTTCAACCCGACGGCCCGCCTGCTCTAACCTGGCGTGGTTTGGAGTCGTCTGGAATCCCACACGACACCCCTCAAAATAGGGATTAGGCTAAAAACTGCCTGTTAACTGCATGTTAACAGGCAGTTAATTGGCACTAATCCCTTCCTGCCTCGGGTCGGCGGGTCCCAGTGCGGGGCGGGTACCCGCCTCCTTTGAAACTTACGTGGAGGCGGGTTTTGGGCGGGATGGTGTCGGGACCCCCGAATTCGGGATTTTAGCCCCCCGCACGCCTAAAGGCCCGCCTCACGGCACACTGAAAATCGAGGCCCAGGTCTCTGTGTTCCTGCACCCCCTTTAAAATTGTACCATTTAGTTTATATTGCCTTTCCTCATTCTATCATTCCAAAATGCATCACATCAGACTTCTCGGCATTAAATTTCATCTGCCATGTGTCTGCCCATTTCACAAGTCTGCTTGTGTCCTCCTGAAGTCTGCTACTATCCTCCTACTTTCCAAGTTTTGTGTCATCTGCAAACTTTGAAATTATGCCCTGTATACCCAACTCCAGGTTATTAATATAATATATCAAAAAGAGCAGGGGAACACCACTGTATACTTCCCTCTGGTCTGATAAACAACTGTTCAACACTGCTTTCTGTCTCTTAGCCAATTTTGTATCCACATTGGGTATGTAATGGGAGGAAATGAGGAGAAAACTTATCAGATCTTTAGAAAGACCTTGCAATCTATATACTTCCTTTACCAAACAGCAATTAACTTAAGACTTCACAACCTGTTTTGTCCCTTTCCCAACAGGTGACCCTCAGCAGTGGCCTTAACAGAACAAGCATATTGGCAGCTAAACATCACAAACATGCTTCACACCCCAGACTACCCATGACCAACATCACAGGCATTCAACTAGTATATATGAAACATGATGACCTGAGAGAGGTTATAGAAAAGTTATCTAATTGAGATGTTCAGATGACTCTAAATTGGGGAAACACTAGGGCCCCGATTTTCTGCCAGCCGTCGGGCGGCTTTCCAGGTGGCCGGGGGCCGAAAATCGCCGAAAAAGCGGGTCGCGACCCCCCCCGCCTGATTCCCCGCCCCATCCGACTTTCGGACCGCCGTTTCCCCACGACCCGAATCAGTCCCGCCCACCACTGGCGGGACTGGCCATCGGAACACTAATAAGCAATTATTACCTTGTTTAAGTCGATTTTGAGGGGCCGTTGCGATTTTGGGGCGTTCCCCACATCAAACACGCCTGCGGGGAGCCCCGCTGATGAAACCTGGCATGAAGCTTGCCGGCTTGCTTGCTGTCAGCTGCAGGTCATTCGGAAAAGCTGCGATTTAAAGGGACAGCACTTGTATGTTGAAGGACCTTGTTGCTGAAGGCTTGGGGCTACTTCTTCAAGGCTTAGGCACAGCTGTGGAAAGTTGGAGCCTCACAAACTTCTCCAATGTGATCTCTTGGGAAGCCCCTCTCGCCACCCTCACTCAGCGCTTCCTCAGCAGAGGCATCTATGAGAAGCATGGGACGCCTTTTTTTCCTTCCCTTCTTGCCATTAGAGGATCTCCAGCAGCAGAGGCGGCAGCAGCAGAACCAGGAACAGCATGATGAGCACCAGGCTGCTGCTCACTCGCCAGAAGGGGCCAGTGCTTGGAAGTGGCTTGAGAGCACCTTACTGCGCTTTAGGGGGCCATGGGGACCCGTTTCTGCACTGGCAGTCCTACTCAGAAGGACTTCCATGAAGATCTGGGTTCTCTGTTCAATAGATGGCCAACGCTCCTCAAGAGATGTCATTCTCTTATGAGCACTCACCATGTTTTCCGTACCCTGGTGAGTTATCTCCTGCATGGAGGTTGCCAACCTTTCCATGGTGATGCGTTCATGCGCCAATGACTCCACAAAGGCTCTGCTCATGGTCGCTATGGACTCCTCCATTCGCTCCACACTCGCAGCGACCCTGGAGACAAAACCTGCCAGAGACTCCTGCATCTGTGCATGGAGATCCATCACCTCTTCTCTTGCGGATGGACCCAGAGGCAGAGGGTCGACATGCAGCACAGCTGAGCTGAGCTGGCAGAGTCCTGCGCCTTCCGACGAGGACTCTCCACTGCTGTCCCTGTCTCCAGAATCTGCTGAGGATCACTTGTGAGCTGTGAAACACCAGGTGACAACACTACTCTGTCCCGAAGGTCCCCCCGAGGTGTGAGTGTCTGCGCTGGTGCTGGGTGCGCTTACTTCTGCTGATGCTGCGCCCTCAGAGGTTGGAGCTTCCTCTGAGGAGTCTGGCTGCACAGCCTCTTCCTCCTCCACAGTGAGGACGGGGGCTCTGGATGGTACTGTGGGGGAGTAAAGGAAATAGTTAGAGATGTGATGCCAAGGTGACACGCACATTTGAGTTGACATCTGCTGACACCTGCATCCATGCAGCCTTGGTCTCAGTGGGAGGCCTCTTCCTGCCTGACCTAGGGAAGAGGACCTCCCTGTGGGCGCTAACCCCATCCAATAATGCCTGCAGTGAAGCTTCGTTGAATTTGGAGGCAGCTCGGGGTCTGCCACTGGCCACAGCTGCTGCAGGCTCCTCTACCATCCTGTATGGTTCATTTGGAAGCCTTCAGAGGATGCAGTGCTTGCTATGGACCTTGAAAGCACCATGAATTATGACGTCATACTGTGGGGCTTTCTGACTAGAAATGGACAATTAGCAAGGCTGCCCACATGCTGGGAATTAATTGGCCACTTGAGGGAAAATTGCGTGGAGCTGGCTGACATTTTTTCGTGTGTCAGAACCCCACATTCGGGGGAATCCGACCATTTCCCACAAAATCGGGCCCTAGGTGTTTTCAGGAAACATTGGAACCCCAACATTAGATTATAGGATTATAATTACTCACCAATATTTATTGCTATTGCAGTGGATAGGAATTCAATTTTGCATTTGGGTTTCATCCTGGTTTTGTTCAGGTTTTGTGCTCGTGATGGCTGTTCACATGGATAGCAATTGTCTGAGAGTCCGAAGTCCATTTTGCATGAGGCATTCATGAATGAGGATTAATGACTAGTGGCATTTATGACCACTAGTTTATCAATAAATCAATGGCATTTAATTGCTAGGAGATTCCATGCCCAGTATCTATTTATTGTAACTTGTATTCAGTGTAATACTTCTGTTATGTTCACCACATTCTACCCCACAAACTGTAAAAAGGAAAATCCCTCATTGTGATATTTCCTAGTTAGCATTGCTATGTTTAACTTGGTAAAGTTAATATGTAGATTGTTTTTGTAAGTTAGATCATATATATTATCAGATGAAGAAATATGATCTTTATTTAGATATATAAGAGCAAGATGTCAATTGTTAGCTGTGTTTAGCACAAGTACCTTTGTTCAGTCTTGGTAGTTGAAGGCTTAAAAAGGACCAGGAAGGGGATTAGTTTTGTATAGCTATATATATAGTTGAATAGCAGAAAGTAACCCCTTCCTACAGTAACTACATTAATACTTGTAAAAATGAAAATGGTGTTCAGTTAATAGGAATGTGTACTTATTTAGATGGTACATTTGTTCAACATGTTCAACAGCGTCAGCTGTGGCTCAGAAGGTTGTGGGACTTCTGCACATCAATCTAGGCTGACACTCCAGTGTAGTGCTAAGGGAGTGCTGCACTGTTGGAGGAGCTGTCTTTCGGATGAGATGTTGAACCGAGGCCCCGTCTGCGCTTACGTGGATGTAAAAGATCCCACTATTTCAAAGAAGACGAGGGGCGTTATCCCCGGTGTCCTGGCCAATATTTATCCCTCAATCAACATAACAACAAAAACAGTTTATCTGGTCATTATCATATTGCTGTTTATGGGAGCTTGCTGTGCACAAATTGGCTGCTGCGTTTTCCACATTACAACAGTGACTACACTCCAAAAGTACTTCATTGGCTGTAAAGTGCTTTGAAATGTCCGGTGGTTGTGATAGGCTGGCAATCACGCTGGCTTCCGGGCGGGGAAACTGCCCATGATGTCACACGCATGCTGCGGAGTTAAAACTCCACAGTTTGTGGTTTACCGGACCACATCCCCCAGCTCTGGGCGGGTTGGAAACTTCAAAATCCTGGCCATGGGGTCTGAAACTCAGCTCGGGGTGAAATAGGATGCCAAAGTTGTGAACAGTCTGGTTCAATTCGAGCCAGTGGCCTAGGAGGATAATGGAATCGGTGGTGAACGTATGAAATCTGTACTGGGGCTGAAGACGATGGCTTCAGTCTTCCAAATGTTTAACTGAAGGATGTTGCGGCTGATCCAGGGTTGGATGTAGACCAAGCAGTCTGACAACACAGTGGCAGTGGAGGGGGTCGGGATGGGGGGCAGAAGGGTAGAATTGGGTGTCATCATACATGTAGAACTTGACCTCAATATCTTTGGATGATGTTGCCAAAAGGCAGCATGTAGGTTAGGAAGAGGAGGTGGCCAAAGATAGAACCTTGCACTTCAGAGGTAACAATACAGGGATGGGAAGAGAAGCCATTGATTGAACAGGTAAGAGCAGAACCAAGTGAGGGCAATACCACTGAGCTGGACAATGGAGAAGAGGCGTTGAATTAGGTTGGCGTGGTTGACCATGTCGAAGGTTGCAGAGGTCATGAAGTTAAGGAGAGATAGTGCACTACAGTCAGTCACAGAGGATGTTAGTTGCAACTTTAATCAGGCCCGTTTCAGTGCTGTGAGATGGGTGGAAACCTGATTGGAGAGATTCAGTGCCAAAGTAAGTTTGTGACAAATTCAGATTTAAAAAATTGTTAGTTTATAGGTACAATTAAGAGTGGGCAGCCACTTTATAGGTAAAGTTAGTAGTTGGTGCTGAAACAAATCCATTATTATCTTCTGATGCATAATGCTGCACATGCAAGTTTAGAGGTTTAGAATTGTGCGTCAGATAAGTTCATGTTCTATATTGGTTTTGCTTGATAAAATTGCGCGTTAGGTGAGAGAAATGTCACCGTACAAGGTTTCAAGGCTTCAGTTGTTTTGTAATTGCATCAGTGGCTCTTCAATAATTTGTTCATAGTCTTTGAACTGAAAAACCCTTTACTGAGGCTGTGTGCTTGCCTTCCATTGATCAAATATGGGAAAGTTTCCAGGAGTTGGAAGGTACTTGTTTGTCTGACTAGATCAACTGTTCTTTATTAGGTAGGTTAGCAGATGTACAGTTGCAATCCACATACTGTACGTGGAAACCTAACGCAAGCAAACTCCTAGCCATGTGCTGATGTATGTGAACTTTTAGCTAGTACCATGTTTGCTCCTTATGTAATATAGTCAGGCATGTTGTATTCAAGAGTGCGTGTATGAAACTGTTTTTTGTCCTACTTGACATGGATTTAATCAGATATCTCTGTACTTTAAACAGAAGCATAGGTCAGAATTTAAACTTGCAAGATGCAATCCTTTGTACTGAGTGGTAATTAAAAAATAAACTTACTGATAAAGTAAGAATTGTTGGATTTGACTTGGCATGGTCTACTGTTATTGCCACATAATAGACACAGTCCATTTATACTTGTCTATTTAGACTGTTTTAAATGGATAGGTAGCTACCATTTTAGGACACAAATTATATTATCATCTGCTGGTCTCCGAAATCTCTAATTTGGAAAAAAATAGTTTAGAGAAAAGAGATGAAATTTCCAACCTGCTGATTTGAATTTTAGTTGTTGAAATAAAGCAGCCAAAAATGTGGCATTCTTTGCTGGAAAAGATCCAGGAAAAATAGAGTGGAAAATAAAAATGTGATATTGGTGCAGTAGGGGTCCTCTTAGCACTGTTGCAGTTCAATATAAAAATATAGGTACTTATCCTGCTTACCTTAATATTTAGTGCTGTGTCTGATTGCAAAATGCAACAATACTATGTTGTGGAAAGCCCTGAAGTGAAAGGCAATGAACAAGTTATCCCGGTCACCTCTGATGACACATCATTATAATCTATTGTTTAGCTGCCCATCATCTGGAAAAGTTTATAGATTGAAATATTTGCCCACTTTGATAGAGGAAGACATGTGACCGATATTGCGAAGCATAGAATCAATGAAAGGAAAGAAGGAAATATGTTAATATATGTAGACAGTTTTCTGAAGTGTGTTTTAAGAAGAATGCATATAAAAATGTGTTTAAATTACATCTAATTATATTTAGTAATAAATATTTAATGCAAGTGATTTTAGTTCGCATTTACAGTATCAACACAGTTCAATCTATTTAACATGGAGGTGCTGCATAATGTGAATAGCATGAAGCATTTTTGTTTTTGACAAAACTGTTTTCACAACTCAAAAATAGGTTGTTAGCTCATTTGTCTTTAAAGCTGTCATGGGGCCATGTTTCAAAATTACCCAAATCAGATGTATACTACATCTTCATTAAGATGCATTAGTTTTTTGCAAGTCTCTTGAATTAAAACAAATTACTAATGCAGAATTTTTTTGTGCTACATGGATAGATTTGATATTGTTGCTGTACAGTTGAATCCATCTACCATCCCAAAACCTGATGAGCAAAATGTTGCTGCTGTCCAGACATAGGCAAACTGTTTTTAAAAATCCCAAAAGTAATGGTTTAGCTGAATTGTTATGTGAGTTTGGTTACTTACAAGATCCCAGTGTACATTTGGTAACTCCTTTTATAGCTGCTCCTATCTGAAGCACTTGTAATATGTTGATGTGGCCACTGCAGTGGAATCTTCCCATTTACATGCAACCCAAAATGCAACGGCTACAACACAGAAAAAGATATTATTATAAGGTAATTACTTGTCCAACGTGATAAATTAATTCTATTTAACTTCCATCTATGATACCTATTGCAAAAGTGGAGCGAGAAAGGGGAGCCTTCCTTACTATTTTGTTAGAATGTCTAAAAGTCAGTTATTTTTGGAAAGCTATATTCGGTAGCCTAAAAGCACATCCCTGTTAGCCTTCAATGTTAGGTATTTTTAGGGATCCAAGAGAGATAAGTGACTTTGATAATAAATGTGGCGTGCTTAGCTCAGTTTTGTCACTATATAGTCTAACCATTTTGGGCAAGCAAAATATGAAAACTGGTTACTGGAGCTTAATGCTAGTGCTTTCTGAACATCTATTATCCAAATCATGACTGGAGGCATTTCTACTAGTACTAAAGAAGTGAGGGCCAAGCACCTACTCCGTTTTGTAGTGTGTCAGAGATTGACTCACTTGGACAAATTTTCCACATTTCGAATTACCAATGGTGGATCCCAATGATGCATTGAATTTGTTATGATAGGTACATTTCCTTATGAATGGTTTGAAATAAACCTTAAAAAAAATTAAGACATTCTGCAGAGATGCCATCATATTCAGGAGATTTCCTCTGTCAGATATATCGGTCGAAACAATTTTTTTTTGAAAGAATGGGCTTATGCTATCCTTACCTACAGCGCAGAGAGGAAATTTCTCTGACCCCCCACACCCCGGTCCCTACACTCCTCAGTCTCTAATCTTACAAAACACATTTTTGATACAACTGATTCAGGTACTACTTTTTTTCTTCTTTGGAGAAATTTGTGTTCAAATTGAGGGACATCAGCACTGCGAAATTGAATACGTATCCATTTGGGACATAGAGATAAACATCAGGACACCTTGGGTTGGACATAGCACAGTTCGGTGTGGAGTATAGACCCACTTTTTGTGCCTGAACAATGTGCCTTAGTGCCACTGGACGTTGCCTAAACTCATTTCACGTAGGACCTTGCAGCCAAGAGACAAAGGAGATTTTCATCCGATGAATCCGACTGGAATTCAGTCCACTTCCCAAAAGTGAAAAGCTGCCTAACCCTCTGTGCCAAGCAGTCACTTACCTATTATCCCTTCCCATACTATGTTTTGTAACTGGAAGTTTCTGCTGTTTTGGACCATTCTATGTGGGAAAGGGTTAAAATTGCTTTTGAATATTAAGTATTTGGAGATTATTGTGCCTTTTTTTTAAGATTTAAAAAGTGTTCTTATAACTTCATGTAAAAGTGATGTATGTGGTATATAAATCGCACTTGCCTTTTTTACATACACCCTTCACCTTGCAAAAATGTTCAGGGCATTTATTCGATGCATCATAGGTCAGTACCCTAATAATGAGACAAAGTGTCTTTTGCAATTGCAGATAATTTGGAATGCTCAAATAGCTGTATAATATTGATGGGAAGAGATGCTGATTATGTTCTTGGGAATTATGTTTGATGGGAACAATCTGGAAGGAGTGAAAAATTATTAAACACACTCAGCAGGAGTTGTAGGATTTACCATTGTCATGTGGAGCCATTAATTCTCATTGCAATGTACAGCAGCTTGATTGCACGCTGTGAATTCTGTTTGTTACAGATCTGGTCCAATTTTGATGCTGTGGTTGTAGTGTAGGACTAAATGCTAATTAGTCTTACACGTACTACTAGTAAAAATCAGTCCATCAGTAAAATGATACAGGAAATCAGCCAGTAGAATCTGTGCAAGCAGAGGAAGATGCAGCAACTTGTTTGAAACATTAGTTTATTTGTATTTCTTCGGTTTAAAAAAAAACTATCAGTAAAATTTAAGCTTCTCCAGATACTTTTTCTTTTGCCCAAAACAAGGTAGTCTAATTAACAGAGACTTTGAACCAATTGATGAAATAGTGAAATAGTTAAACAGTCAAACCAGGCAGTTGAGTTCCTTTGGGTGGTATTTTTCACAGATCTTGTAGAAACCCATTTCTCAGAGAGTAGCCACTCGATGCCCCCTTGTTACAGCCTACCTTAATAAGTAGGCATTCCTGCCTACAGAGTAATGTCTTGCCTCAGTGTCTGATGTGGTCAGACCAAACCATAACTAACCAATATATCAAAAGTGTCTGATCCATATCACATAAAACCTTTTGAAATAAAGTCCTGCACCTTGACAAGTCAAGCTGTGCGACTGAGGTACCTTACTTGAACAATGAACAGCCTGTTCCATAATGCATAATGATATACCTATGGTCACTTTAGTTATCTGACAGCTGTCTATCCTAGGATTATCTCGATTATACTGTGATGGTGCTTAACAGTCCAGTGATGTGTATTAATTGTTTCCAGCTCTCTGGTGTAATCGTTGATTACTTTTCTATGAATCTTATAGTAATCAATAGGTGGCCAATCGGCTTTGGTGGCTTCTTTTGGTATAATTCATGCAGACCTCCTGCCAAAAAAGCCAATATCCCAGCATGCAGTTCATGAAACCATTTTAAAGGTGGTATCTTTCTTAAAAGAACCTATTTTTAAACTAAGAAATGACGAGCAAAGAGAGCACCCATAATTTATCGACCCAAATGCCCCATTTTTGTCATAAAGACTGTCTTCAGAAAGTGTTCATTAATAATAATAATCAACTTTATTGTCATTGTTAGTGCACAAGTGTAGTACAACGAAATGTAGGCTTGCGGCTCCCGAGAGTGTACATGTAGATTAAGACATTGTGGCTTCTGTGACTACTTCACTCTTAAGTAATGCAGTATAGATTGTAAAGTACTGTGCATTGCCATTTTCTAGATAAAATTGTAACAAATTCTATCGCAAGACTATTGAAAATGGAAGTTTAAATAGTTTAAATATGACGTTTCCTGGGACTTGGGAAACTGACCAGTGAAACAAAGACAAGTTCAGCCACAGTTCAGGTGGGTATTTAAACTTGTCTTTGCCCCATCTGAATAAAACGTCACTTATTACAGCTGGTGTCTCAGTTCTCTCTGGCAAACGTTTGGCAGAGAGTTCTTGTGTGGATATAGCTTTTTCTAAACTTTGGAGGCTTTCAAACTGACCAGATCAAGATGGGAGACACATTGGATGTGTTTGACGACATATCAGAAGAAGAAGAGCATCACCATCCACGGCAGTGACGACATGCTGTGGTGAGATCTGCACCTGCACAGGAGGGTAGTGCACACGAGAAGGACCGAGGTCACAGGTTTACAGACAGAGCTCGGCTTCCTTGACCTCTTGGAAGAGCAGTGCTTCTGCAGGCTGAGGCTGTCACGTCAGGTGGTGCCAAACATCTGCGGCCTCCTACAAGAAGACCTGCTGAACCTGGTGGACATCCATTACGAGTGGCTGTGAAGGTCACCACTGCCCTCATTATTTTTGCCTCTTGTTCCTACCAGGGAGCTACTGAGACATCTCGAGGGTCTCGCAGTCCACTGCACATAAATACATAAGGCAGGTGACAGATGGATTGTTTACCAGAGCTGGAAGTTATGTAAACTTTCCTTGTGATGACAATAGCCAGAATGAGTGGGCACTCATTCGCCTCTCTGACTGAATTCCACAGGCACAGGGTGCCATCAGTTGCATACACATGGCAATCCGAGCACCACTACAGCAATCGGGAGCTTTTATAAACCACAATGGATATTCATCCATCAATGCGCAGCTGGTTTGCAACTATAAGAGGAGGTTCATGCAGGTATATACCAAATTCCCTGGGAGCTGTCACATGGCATTCATACTGCGGCAGGCCAACATTCCAGACCTTTTCGTTCCAGGAAGCAGACTTAAAGGCTGGCTCTTAGGAGACAAAAGATACCACCTTCAAACTTGGCTCATGACACTTGAGGAACTCCACCAATGAGGTGCAGGAATGCTATAATGAGAGCCACATGACCACCAGGTGTGTCATTCAGCAAGCCATCCGGATGTTGAAGATGTGCTTCAGGTGCCTAGATAGGTCTGGAGGTGCCCTTAGTACTCGCCAGCAAGGGTGCCAGAATAATAGTGGTGTGCTGTGTCCTGCACAACATTGCGCAGCAGAAAGGAGGAGGAGAACATGGAGGAGGATGAAGAAGGGGCACTCATCGCGAAGGTTCACCTAGTGTTGACTTGCACAGCAAAACATAAGAAATGAAATCCTGTGGCCCACTCCCACCACCAGGACCACCCGCTCCCCCTCCCTTTGCATTAAACAGTCCTTAAAGCACTCATTGCACATCCACCCAATAGGTCCCGTCATGTATTGACATTCATCATGAAAGAAGTGAAAGGGCGATTTGCCACTTGGGATGCAATAATGGGCAAGATATGGAAGTGGTGCTAATCAATAAATTTCATGTGGCATTATAAAAAAGGAAACTTAACATAACAGTTTATCAAACATCCATGTGCATAAAAACAGAAAAGAGTGGAAATATTCAGCAGGTCAGGCAGCATCTGTGCAGAGAGAAACAGAGTTAACATTTCAGGTCAATTCGTCAGAACCATGTGCATAGCCTTGGTGAATTACAATTGCTTTAGCTTGAGCTTCCTACTGTTTCTATGTGGTGCATCCCATGTGGTTTCAGCAGAGGTAGAAGCAGGCTGCTCAGATCCCTGCCCTGACTGCTGAGATGCTTTTGGCCTGTGCCCTCTGGGTTTTGGAGCTCCTGAGAGGCCCGGCAAAGACTCTTCCACTTGCACCTGTGCATGGCAGACTCGACTTTCGGGAGATGGGGCAGCATGTTTGGTACTGGTTGGGAGGGCAATGGGTGAGAAGTAGAAGGACTTTGAGTGGGGTTCCCACTTCCATGTCTCCTTTCGCTATCATCCCTCTCCTGGGCCAGCACCACCTCACTCCTACCACTCTGCTGCAGACCAGCTTGCTGGAGACCAGTGATGCATTGTAAAGCCATGGATAAGATATCTGTCATCCTGTTTAAAACAGCAGACATCTCCTGCATGCGTGGTCATGGCCTGCATGGTTGAGAGCCGTGCTTGAAGCTCCATGGATGCGGCCCCTCTTTCCAAGGCAGACATTCTCGCAATCCAAAAGCAATTGAGTTGGACTCCTCCATCCTCTGCTATTGTGGAGAGTGTGCGTGCCACGTCTGTCAGTACCTGGCTAAGTTGCTTATGCAACTCTAGCATTCTCCTTCTCAATGATAGCCCCTGGGGTTCAGCATCTGTATTGAGCTGAGCAGAGCTTGGAGATCATTGCACCAACGCAGACTCTCCACAGCTGTCTCTGACACCAGTGTCCGTTCGTGCTCACTTGTGAGCTGTGAATCAGCAGGTGAAAACCCAAATAATTGTCTAAGTGGACCCACGAAAGTGTGAGTATTTGTTGTCGTCTTCTTAGGCAGTCCCTCGGAACCGAGGATGACTTGCTTTCACACTAAAAATGAGATCTCGGGTGACTGATGAGTCCAATGTGGGACCTACAGTCTCTGTCACAGGTGGGGCAGACGGTGGTTGACGGGGCGGGTGGGTGGGGTGCTTCGGTTGACATGCGCTCTTTCCGCTGTTTGCGCTTGGCTTCCGCTTGCTCCCGGCGAAGAGACTTGAGGTGTTCGGTGCTTTCCCGGATGCTTCTCCTCCACTTTGTGCGGTCTTGGGCCAGGGATTCCCAGGTGTCGGTGGGGATGTTGCATTTTTTCAAGGAGGCTTTGAGGATGTCCTTGAAGCATTTCCTCTGGGACTCCCTTGCTGTGTCGGAGCTCCGAGTAGAGCGCTTGTTTTGGGAGTCTCGTATCAGGCATGCGGATGATGTGGCCCATCCATCGGAGCTGATTGAGTGTGGTCAGTGCTTCAATGCTGGGGATGTTAGTCTGAGCAAGAACACTGATGTTGGTGCGCCTATCCTGCCAATGGATTTGCAGGATCTTGCGGAGGCAGCGTTGATGGCACCTCTCCACTGCTTTGAGGTGTCTGCTGTACATGGTCCATGTCTCTGAAGCATACAGGAGGGCGGCTATCACTGCTGCTCTGTGGACTATGAGCTTAATGCCGGGTTTGAGGTCCTGGTCTTCAAACACTCTCTTCCTCAGGCGACCGAAGGCTGCACTGGCGCATTGAAGGCGGTGTTGGACTTCGTCATCGATGTCTGCCCTTGTTGATAGTAGGCTCCCGAGGCATGGAAAGTGGTCGACGTTGTCCAAGGCCTCGCCGTGGATTTTGATAATCGGGGGGCAGTACTGTGGGGCGGGGGCAGGTTGGTAGAGGACCTTGCTCTCGTACGCTTCGTTGAAGGTGTTGACGATGGTTTGGAGTTCGACCTCCGAGTGTGCGCAGACGTAAACGTCATCTGCACACTGTAATTCGATGACAGAGGATGGGACGACCTTGGATTTGGACTGGAGATGACGGAGGTTGAACAGTTTCCCGTTTGTTCTGTAGATTAGCTCCACTCCAGTGGGGAGCTTACTGAGGGTGAGATGGAGCATTGCAGCAAGGAAGGTAGAGAAGAGCATTGGTGCGATGACACAGCCTTGCTTGACCCCGGTTCATATGTGAATTGGGTCTGTAGTGGAACCGTTGGTCAGGACCATGGCTTGCATGTCATCGTGAAGCCGGCGGAGGATAGTGACAAATTTTTGAGGGCAGCCGAATTTGAGGAGGACACTCCATAATCCCTCATGGTTGACAGTGTCGAAGGCCTTTGTGAGGTCAAAGAAGGCCATGTACAGTGGTTGGTGCTGTTCCCTGCATTTGTAGTTGATGCACGGTGAAGATCATGTTCATTGTGCCCCTTAGTGGGTGGAATCTGCATTGCGCCTCTGGGAGGAGCTCTTCAGCCACTGGGAGAAGGCGATTGAGGAGGATTCTTGCGATGACTTTCCCTGTGGCAGACAGCAGGGAAACTCCTCTAATTACCGCAATTGGACTCGTCACCTTTCTTGAAGATGGTCATGATTATGGCGTCTCTGAGATCTCCTGGCATGTATTTGTGCTGGTGCATAGCTGTATGTCCTGTGATGGTGCACCCTCGGAAAGAATGAGGTCCTCTGAGGAATCGTCTTCATGCATGTCCTGCGACACTCGCTGTACACGTGAAGGCCCTGGAAGACGAAAGAAAGGGATATGATTTATTCATGGCAAAGTCATAATCTTGACAATCACCATACAATGTATTCTCATAGTTCAGTCATTGATGGAATAAAGTCAGCATATGTGTGTCAGAGATATTTGTAATTCTGTCTCCAGCTATCTGCATGTTCCCTGTCTTTCCATCACCAACTGAAAGGGCGCAGATGTCTGACTTAACTCCTGGGCCGCCTCCTCTGCATCTGTTAGCTGGACTATTTGTGGTGGGACACCTCCAATCGTCTCCCTTGCGTTTTGTGCTTTCTTCTACGAGAGGTGAAAAAACAGACGTGTGTGTGAGTGAAGGTGAGGTATTCACCTGGTGGATGCAGTTCATTGTGCACCGTTTTGGTCTCCTTATCTGAGAATGGGCATACATGCCTTCGAGGTGGTGCAACGAAGGTTCACTAGATTGATCCCTGGGGCCAGAGGGTTGACCTATGAGGAGAGATTGAGTAGGTTGGGCCTATACTCTCTGGAGTTTAGAAGAATGAGAGGTGATCTCATTGAAACATATAGGATTCTGAGGGGGATTGACAGGGTAGATGCTGAGAGGTTGTTTCTCCTGGCCGGAGAGAACTACGGGGCCATAGTCTCAGGATAAGGGGTCGGCCATTTAAGACTGAGGTGAGAAGGAATTTCTTCACTTGGAGGGTGTGGAATCTTTGGAATTCTCTATCCCAAAGGGCTGTGGATGCTGAGTCATTGAATATATTTAAGGCTGAGATAGATAGAAGTTTGGATTCTGGGTGAATCCAGGGATATGGGGATTGGGCGGGAAAGTGGAGTTGAGATCGAAGATTACGCATAATCTTATGGAATGGGCCATATGGCCTACTCCTACTCCTAATTCTTATGTTCTCATTTGGTGAGGGGGACTATGAGACAGAAGCATCACATTGCATATAGATTGGTGTGAGTGGCAATGGTGAAATGGATTATGGAAAGTGAAGGCTGGGTGTTGCTGAAAGTTGAGTGGGTGTGAGAAGTGATGTGATCGAGTACATTCCGCAAGATAGAGTGAAAGGGGGCAGGGGCTTAAACCACCGATGTAGGTGACTCAGCAAATGTGCTAATTTTTCCTGACCTGGTTGGGGCATTAAACTGCTTTCTACATTGCATCCAACACCTGGGCACAACGCATCTGCTCCTCAGCTACATCCAACCATGCCTTCTTGGTGAGAGCTGCAGGTTTCTTCCTCCCATTGCTGGGGAAAAGAATGTCCCTCCTGCTCCTGACTGCATCCAGCAGTAATTCTAGTGATGCATCATTAAATCTGGGTGCTGCCCTTGCTCTATCTGCACCATCCATCGTGAACACCTACAATTTCCATCTGTATATTGTCCCTTTTAAATACAGCTGAGATCGCATCATGTGGGTGCGCATCATGCTCGCTGCGCAGCTTGGAGATGCAAAACCCGGAGATCAAAATAAATTGCTTCAATTCAGTTGCGATTGCAGATTCCAATCTGCTGAGTTAATTTCTAGGTTTCGCCCATGCAATTCTTCGTCACACCTTCAAAGAAAGCCAACAAGTTAGATTGGCAAAACTAACCTTTCATGAGCCCATATTCGCTATCTTTATGATTTTGTTTCTATCCAGATGCGCCATGATTTTATCTTTAAGGGTTTCCATAACTTTGACAACAATGGACGTCAAACTCAATGGTTTGTATTTTCCTGGGTCACATTTTTAAAAATAGGAGTAACCTCTGCCTTTCTCCAGTCCCCAGGCACCTCTCCAGTACAAATACACTAGTAAAATATTCATTGTTCATTTCTGGATTTCATTCATATTTCCACCACTACTACTTCAGATTTTGCATATTCTTCAAAACCTGATGTGTGGAAAACAACTTGATCTTGAACTTCCATAGCAGAATGAAGATCTTTAGAAATGAATACAGTGATCGCAAGACACCTTTGCACATAGTAGAGTTGCCCCCTAAAATTCTGCTTACAAAGTAGTCAGTAGTATTCATTCTTTTTCTTTTGCTGGTTGGGGCATATATGCTGGGACTTTCTTGTCATTTTTCTTGCTTTTTTAAAAAACTTCTTTTGTGAATGAAACAACCATCTGGTACTATCATTTTTTGGATAATATTTCTTGTTTTTGTGTACGTTATTGCCTTTTCACATACCTGGCATCTCGCAGTGCAGCAGACAAAGCAATTGCATTCCAAGCACATCAATGTCTTGTGTGTAAGATGATAGTCTATATGACCTGAAACAAGTTGATCTGGGAGAGGTAACTAGAGTGTTGGAGATACTTTCCATAATGCTGATCTTACCTCTACTGATAACTTGAAAGAGAGCCTAATTCTTCCCACTGCCTGTTTTCACCTCCACCTTCCCCAGTATAGAAGATTTGTCTTCAATTTCAGGGCAAGTGGGAAAAGATTAGCACTCAATAGCATTGTTGGTTAAAGTGACAAACATTTTGGCATTTAACTTCTTGCAGTGCCTGTCAAGCTTTTTAAGTTGACTCCGGATGTTATTTCCCTCAACTTGTTGATAAATATAATGCCATGAAACTCTTGGTTAAAAGGATCTGACAGAGTCTTTCTGCTCCTTTCCAGTCTTCTCCAGTGCCAACTATCAGTACTGATGTTGTGGAATTGGACAGCATTCTAGCTGCCAAAACCTTTGAATGCTTCAGCTTCAAATGCCAGGAATGTTAATCTCTTCCAGTCAATAGAGCCTTGTATTACTGAATTAAGAAAAACACACTGTAACGGTTACTGCCTTTCAAATAACAGTGATTAAACTTGACTAAGCCCTAAAAATATGCTATGAGCATTTATTCTCTTAGCTCTCAGCTGATTCCCTCATTACAATTTTTTTTATAGAAAGAGAGGAAGTTGAGAAAAATGGATTTATTTGGGATTTATCTTTTGGGGTGCTACTCTCTAGGTATGAATTATAAACTACCAGACTGGCATGGTTTATTATCAGATTCTATTTTGTACAATGTGCAATATAGACATGCCTCACTCTGACTATAAAGGCCTCTCCAATTGTGAGAAGGGTGTTGAAGCTATCCAGTTTCAACGTCGGGCAGCTTTTGAGCATTTCGATACTGATGCCTGGTCCACAGTCTCTACTTTAAGATATTAAGATGATTGGGCTGAGACACGAGATTTCCTCAGTTAATTCAGAGTTACCTACTTGACCTTTTATGGACAATGACAGACCCTTTAGAGCGAATGTACTTTTCTTTCCGATAGAGGCACACAGTATTCAACACAGGATCTTCTCTTTATCAAAATGGTGGAGGCATCAATTAATACTTGACACCATCCAGCAAGAATAGTCGTTTGTTTGCCCGTTTAGATTTGCCAGTCAGATATGCCAATGCTTTTTTCAAGCGAGTCTTTTCTCCAATTCTAGACACAAGTTCAGTAGCTATCCCAGATTAATAATCTCTAATTCAAACACCAAAATGCATTCAAAATCTTGTTTCTCTTTTTGACCTGTTATGTTGGGATCTGTATTGTTATCACACAAATTCTTTTCAACATACTTGGACTGGTATGTAAATCCCAAGAGCCTCATTTTACAACTGGATCCCAAAAGCAGCACTTGGGACAGATACATTTTTAAATGCCTGTGCCAAACTCTGGACTGTGCATTGGATCACGAGTCTGCAGAGTAACTGGACACATCAAAAAAGGAAAAAGACACTTGATGTTTCTACTTATTCTATCATTCCCTCTTCATTTTGGTCAGCCTCATCAATGGGATCTCTTGCTTTCCCATTTCAGTTCCGAAATATTACCCTATCCTTTCTCCTTTCAAATGCTGATGAACTGGCTGTGTATTTCCAACATTTTCTGTTTTTGTTCTAATAGCTTTAGTCTGTCCTTCATGTCTATCTTCTGCCAAGATTCCCATGAGTACTCAACAGATACAGCTCAAACTCTTATTGTTGATTTTATGAGAGGCCTGCTAGTACCTCCAGTTAAATCCATTCAGTCCATGAGAATCTGAATTTAGTATTTTCTGAACTTGCGTCATATCTGTGCAAACTGCCAGTGACATTTGACACAATTTTTCATTTAGTATACAGCATCTTTCCTTGCCATAAGGTTAGGCAGATTTATTATCAAACTGTAAGCTCTGGGTATCAATTTTCCACTTATTCAGATATTGAAGGGTAAAGTTGGTCTTTCTCTTAATTAAAAGGTTGTCACTGAAGTTATTTTAATCTACATATAACCTTGCATAGGCTTACTTCCACGCAAGTCTAAACTAGATTACAAAATACATTCCTTACACGTTTGCAGGTCAACTTGTTTTTGCATTGGCAATACAAAACTTTTGTGGCTCTCAATGTACTGTTTGTCCCTCACAAAAGGTATATTAGGTTGCTCTGTCACCAAAATGTCTAAGTAGATTATGCGAAGTTTTTTTCCTCCAGTTAATCATTCGTCTTTGGCTCCTGGCAGGAACTCTGTAACTCACCACCGACTCGTCCCCCTCCCTGGCCACTGCCTTAGCCTGACTCAAAGTTTGGAATCTCTGTGTTTTATTGGATACTGAGCTGAGCTTCCGACCCTATATCCTCTTCATCACAAAGACCATCTACTTCCACCTCCATAACATTGCTAACCTCTGCCCCTACGTTAGCCCATCTGCCTCTGAAATACTCATCCATGCCTTTGTCACCTCCAGACTGGATAATTCCAATGCTTCCCACCCACCATCCTTTATAAACTTCAGCACATTCAAGACTCTGCTACACATATCCTAACCTGCAGAAAGCCCTGCTCGCCCAGTGCCCCTATTATTGCTGACCTACATTGGGTGCCAGTCCACCAATGTCTAAAATTTATATAATTCATGGCCTTGCTCCTTCTTATCTCTGTAACTTCACCCCCCCACCCCCCCCCCCCCCCCCACCGAGATCTCTGTTCTTCTGACGCCGGGTTTTGTGTATTCTGCCACCCTTTGCCCCACCATTGGTAACCATGCCTTTAGTTGTGCTGCCCCACACTGTAATTCCCTTCCCAAGCCCACTGTGTCTCCACCTCTCTAACCTCTTTAACAATTTCCTTAAACTCAACTCTTCGACTGAGCTTTTTGTCACCCCCTTCGTAATATCTCCTTCTTTGGCTTGGGATCTAATTTTTTCCTTTGATCACTGAGGTACCACGGGATGTTTTTCTATATTAAAAGTACTATATAAGGGGAAGCTTTTGGAAACAATCCGGGAGAAAATTAACAGCCACTTGGACAAGCATGGACTAATAAAGGAGAGCCAGCATGGATTTGTTAAGGGCAGATTATGTTTGACGAACTTGATTGAGTTTTTTGATGAGGTAACAGAAAGGGTGGATGAGGGCAGTCCAGTTGATGTGTATATGGACTTTCAAAAGGCGTTTGATATCGTGCCACATATTAGGCTTGTTGGCAAAATTGAAGCCCATTGGGATAAAAGGGGCAGTCGCAGCATGGATACAAAATTGGCTAAGGGATAGAAAACAGTGAATGGCTGTTTGTCAGAGTGGAGGGAGGTGTATACAGTGGCGTTCCCCAAGGTTCAGTACAAGGACCACTGCTGTTTTCGGTATAGATTAATGACTTGGACTTGGGGCACAGGGCACAATTTCTAAATTTGCAGATGACACCAAACTTGGAAGTGTGGTAAACAGTGAGGAAGATAGTAACAGACTTTAAGAGGACATAGACAGGCTGGTGGAATGGGCGGGCACATTGCAGATGAAATTTAATGCAGCAAAGTGTGAGGTAATACATTTTGGTAGGAAGAATGAGGAGAGGCAATACATGCTAAATGGTACAATTTTAAAGTGGGTGCAAGAACAGAGAGACCTGGGGGTATTTGTGCACAATCTTTGAAGGTGGCAGGACAGGTTAACAAAGCAGTTAATAAAGCATATAGGATCCTGGGCTTTATAAATAGAGACATAAAGTACAAAAGCCAAGAAGTTATGCTAAACCTTTATAAAACACTAGTTCAGCCCCAGCTGGAGTATTGTGTCCAATTCTGGGCACCACATTTTGGGAAGGACGTGAAGGCTTTGGAGAGGGTACAGAAGAGATTTACTGGAATGGTTCCAGGGATGAGGGATTACAGTTACGTGGATAGACTGGAGAAGCTGGGGTTGTTCTCTAAGAGCAGAGAAGGCTAAGAGGAAATTTGATAGAGGTGTAATCATGAATGGTGTAGGTAGAATAAATAAAGAGAAACGGTTTCCAATGTCTGAAGGGTCGATAACGAGAGAGCACAGATTTAAGGTGATTGGAAAAAGAATCAGAGGCGACATAAGGGGAAAAAAAATTGCGCAATGAGGGGTTAGGATTTGGAATGCACTGCCTTATAGGGTGGTGGATACAGATTCAATCGTAGCCTTCAAAAGGGAATTGGATAAATACTGAAAGAGAAAAAATTGCAGGCATATGGGGAAAGAGCGGGCGAGTGGGACTAACTGTATTGCTCTTTGAAAGAGCCAGCGCAGACTCGATGGGCTAAATGGCCTCCTGTGCTGCATGATTCTATGATAAATGTAAGGTTTGTTGTTGCTCGTTGACATCAACTAGGCATTAAGTACTTCCGCCAAAGTGAGTGTCCTTTTCTGCAGAAGCCATAACAGCCATTGGAAGAAATCTGTAGAACTGAAGCATGGACTTATCTGAATAAGTTTTTGTACCCTAACCTTTCAAGTTGTGTTACATTGAGAAAGATCTTTTTTTTCAAAATGGCTTTTATTGCCTGTGACTAGTTTCCTTCTTAACTTGTCCTAATTATCTTTCAAATTTGTTTTTCCTTTCTTGCGTTCAAAAATTTACCAGAATGCTGGCACATGCAAGATTTGACCTGAAACTTTTAAAAATTGTAATTTTTATCATATTGGAGAAATTTGACATTCCACAAATATAAAAATTAGTTTTTCAGGGCCAGAATGTTTGTTTCCCAGTCAATACGCTGTTAAAACCCCAGTTACACCAATTCCAACAAGGCTTCATATTTAATGGGGTATTTAACAGCGATATTAGTGCAGATAAACTCAAGTTTTTGTCAGTTCCACTGATTTCGTGGCTGCAGGGGGCGGGGGGAGGGGGGGTGGCGGCGGTCCACAGCGTAACCTGTGTCAAAGAAGTGAATGACTGACCGCAACTTCAGGATTTCCATGTTTAGATGCGCTTGCCCTAAATCCTGAAGTTACGGTCAGTTTCAGAGGGGTAATGACGGCGAACGCTGACAATTCACCATCATTACTCACTGCAAAATCCGGGCTATTGTTTAATTCTGTTTGTTCAAAAAACTGAATCTTTTCAAAATAAAATTTTACCTCATACTTGCCTGTCATTTACTGGTTGCTGTTGGATCAGAATCATTAGAATTACCAAAAGATTAATACTGTGGCAGAGCCACTAAGGGACTCCAATCAATTGTATATAATTCCCTTTAATAATATGTTGGCTACAGCCTGAGTCTGTATCTTTGTTTTCACTGTTTACATGTACAGAGCGCGATCACTTGAATAGCGCGGGTAAACGCGATAACGTCACGCCGTTCATCACGTGATCCCCCACTGGCGGGAAAAACGTGATGACATCATGACGTCAGCCACGGGACCGCCCAAGCAGTCCTCGTAGAGCCTCCGAACTGACTAGACCTATATTCGATGTTCTCCTGTAGTTATCCGTTAAACTCTGTTAGTTTTCATTAAAGCTCGTTTATTTGATCGCCTGAGTGGACCTCAGTCTTTTGGATAGGAACTAGACATTCCTACATTGGTGACCCCGACTTTTGCGAACGGTTTTCGCAGAAATTACTGAACATGGAATCGAACGCCGTTGCTTTGAAGCTACCACAGTTCTGGGAGCAACAACCAGCCACGTGGTTCATCCAGGCTGTAGCCCAGTTCGCAATCAGGAACATCGTTGCAGATCAGACCCGTTACTATCACGTGGTCTCGGCCCTCGACAGCGCCACAGCCTCGCGGATCGTCAGCCTGCTTGGTAATCCACCAGAAGATCGCAAGTATGATACGATAAAAGCACGGTTGCTACAGGTCTTCAGGCTCACGAAGTCGGAGCGCGCCCGCCGGCTGCTCGCTATGCCTGGCCTCGGGGACTCCAAGTGGTCCGAGCTCATGAGCCAAATGCTCACGTTCCTGGGCTCCGAACCGGAATGCTTCCTCTTCAGGGAGCTATTCCTCAGCCAGCTACCGGAGCAAGTTCAGGCTGCCCTAGCCAGGTCGGAAGTCACCGACTGCGCAGAGCTGGCTGCCGATGCGGACAAGATCTTCGCGGTGACACAGCAGCACTGCGCTGCCACGAGGCGCCCATCCCCCACAGATGCCGCTCCAGCCCCTCCACCTGCGGGGTTGTGCTTCTACCACGCCCATTTTGGTGCGAAAGCAAGATGCTGCCGCCCTCCCTGCAGCTTTTCGCTCAAAAAAAAAAAAAAAAAAAAAAAAAACAGCAGCCACCCTGTCGAAAGAGGACCGGTTATAACGAGCGCCCCGCGGCTGCGATGACAATCGGTAATTCGGTAAAACGCCTCTTCATCAACGACTCCCTATCTGGTCGACGTTTCCTCTGCAATACGGGGGCGCAGTGTAGCATCCTACCCACGTCAAATCTTGATCTACAAGCCGGGGGGCACGGCCCCTCCCTTCAGGCGGCTAATGGCGGGGCCATTTGGACCTTCGGAAGCCGGCGGGTCCAGGTGTGCTTCGGCGGTCAGCGGTTTTACTGGGATTTCATCACGGCCAAAGTCTCTCAAGCCATCCTCGAGGCAGATTTTTTGTGCGCCAACGACCTCATGGTGGATGTACAGCACCGCCGGTTGATCAATGTAGCCACTTTTCATTCCATCCCGTGCCACCGCGGTAACACCATGGCGCGCACTGTCTCCTGTGCATCCCCACCTCTGGATGACTTCACTCGCCTCCTCGGAGATTTCCCAGACCTGACCAGGCCCACTTTCTCTTCCACGGCCACGAAACATGGTGTCAAACATCACATCACCACTACTGGCTGCCTGGACTACGCACGGGCCCGGCGCCTTGAACCTGGCAAGCTCGCAACTGCGAAAGCGGAGTTCGACATGATGGAGCGACTAGGGATTATTCGCCGGTCGAATAGTCCGTGGTCTTCGCCTCTCCACATTGTTCTGAAACCTGGCGGCGGATGGCGGCCTTGCAGCGACTACCGACGCCTGAACGACGCCACTACTCCTGATCGCTACCTGATCCCTCGTATTCAGGATTTCTCTTCACATTTGGCGGGAAATACCATTTTTCCAAAAGTCGACCTTGTCCGTGGCTACCACCAGGTACACCCGCAAGACGTCCCGAAAACTGCAGTCATCACCCCATTTGGCCTGTTTGAATTTCTGCAGATGCCGTTTGGATTGAAGAACGCTGCAGAGTCTTTCCAGCGCTTGATGGACTCTGTGCTTCGGGACCTCAAGTTTCTATTCATCTACCTCGACGACATCCTCATCGCCAGCCCTAATAAAGAGGAGCACATCTGCCATTTGCGCACCCTCTTTAGATGCCTCAGTCGACACAGCTTGATCATCAACCCGGCCAAGTGACAGTTCGGCCTGCAGCAGATTGATTTTTTAGGCCATCGCATCACATCGGACGGCGCAATTCCCCTGCAAATGAAGGTGGAGGCAGTTACTTCGTTCCCGCGCCCACAGACTGTCGAGGCCCTGCAGGAGTTCCTCGGGATGGTAAATTTTTATCACCGGTTCATCCCTAATGCAGCTCTGCTCATGCAGCCCCTGTACGAGGCCCTCAAGGGCAAGTCCGGCAAGGATCCGATTAGCTGGACGGTCGACATGGACCGGGCGTTCGTCGACACAAAAGGCGCTTTAGCCAACGCAACCATGCTGGCACACCCGCTGCCAGGTGCCACCATCGCCCTTACCACCGACGCGTCAGACTACGCCATCGGCGCAGTGCAGGAACAGTGGGTGCATGGGACGTGGAAACCGCTGGCGTTTTTCAGCCGTCAACTACGGCGAAACTAACGAAAGTACAGCACGTTCGACCGGGAGTTGCTGGCCCTTTTTTTGGCCATCCGCCATTTCCGGTTCTTGCTAGAGGGACGTCCGTTCACGGCTTTTGTGGACCATAAGCCACTAACGTTCGCTATAGCCAAGACCGCCGAACCGTGGTCAGCTCGGCAACAACGTCACTTGATGTTTACCTCAGAATTCACCATTGACATTCAGCATGTGTCCAGTAAGGACAACCTAGTGGCGGATTGCCTCTCCCGCGCGACCGTTCATGCAGTCCAGCTCGGCATCAACTATGCCCTCATGGCTGCGGATCAAGCCTCGGATCCGGAGGTCCAATCTTACAGAACCAACCCCTCTAGCCTCCAAGCGGCCGACAGCAAATTTCATGCCGCGGGCACTCCGCTACTCTGCGACGTCTCCGTAGGAGATCCTCGCCCTATCGACCCGGTCGCCTGGCGCCGAAAAGTTTTTGATGCCATACACGGGTTGTCGCACCCTGGCATGAAGGCCTCGCAACGGTTGATGTCGTCCAAATTCGTGTGGCGGGGCATGCACATGGATGTTCGTGACTGGGCCAACACCTGCGTGGTGTGCCAAAAGGCCAAGGTGCAGCGTCACGTCAAGGCTCCATTGGCCACTTTCGCTGTTCCGGAACGTAGGTTTGATATGTGCATGTGGACCTGGTGGGGCCACTTCCACCTTCGCACGGGTTTGCTCATCTTCTTACAATGGTGGACCGCACCACTCGATGGCTGGAGGCGGTTCCTCTGTCATCCACCACTTCCGCAGACGTCGCCAGGGCATTCATCTCCTCTTGGGTCGCCCGCTTCGGGGTACCAGAGGACATCTCGTCCGATCGTGGGCCGCAGTTTTCTTCGGAGCTCTGGAACGCTGTGGCTCAGGGGCTCGGCGTCAAGCTACATCGCACCACTGCCTACTATCCACAGGCGAACGGCCTGTGCGAATGATTCCACAGGTCACTCAAAGCCACACTGCGAGCCAGCCTGCAAGGCGCGGGCTGGGTTGACCGGCTTCCATGGGTCCTTTTGGGTCTTCGTATGGCACCTAAAGAAGATCTTCAATCGTCCTTGGTGGAGCTCGTATATGGCCAGCCGCTACGCGTACCAGGGGATTTCCTTCCGACTCCAACAGAGACATGGTCTGCTTCCCAGCAGCTCATCAGCCACGAGGAGGCAGCCAGAAGTTTCGCTCCAATGCCTACGTCGCATCACGGCTTGTAGAGCGCCCACGTCCCAGCTGAGCTGAAGAACGCCAACTATGTGTTTATCCGCCACGACGCTCATCGGGACCCGCTCAAACCCCCTTACACTGGTCCTTTCCGTGTGATAGAGCCGGGAGACAAATCTTTTTCGGTCGATGTTGGAGGTAAACCGGACCACATTTCGGTTGACCAGTTGAAGCCGGCTCACTTGGACCTTGACCGCCCAGTCGAGATCGCACAACCGCCGAAACGTGGCCGCCCACAGTCGCCGTGCCAGATCAAACGCAACCGCCCGCCAGCTCGCCCGCCATCCATCAGCTTCCGCTTCAAGGCTACAGAAGTCGATCTGACAGGCTTGTCAGGCCTCCTCGCCATTTTACTTTTGCTATTAAAGACAATTCTGGGGGGGCGCATGTAGCGGAGCCACTAAGGGACTCCAATCAATTGTATATAATTCCCTTTAATAATATGTTGGCTACAGCCTGAGTCTGTATCTTTGTTTTCACTGTTTACATGTACAGAGCGCGATCACTTTAATAGCGCGGGTAAACGCGATGACGTCACGCCGTTCATCACGTGATCCCCCACTGGCGGGAAAAACGTGATGACGTCATGACGCCAGCCACGGGACCGCCCAAGCAGTCCTCATGGAGCCTCCGAACTGACTAGACCTAGATTCGATGTTCTCCTGTAGTTATCCGTTGAACTCTGTTCGTTTTCATTAAACCTCGTTTATTTGATCGCCTGAGTGGACCTCAGTCTTTTGAATAGGAACTAGACATTCCTACAATACAATATTAATTTTAATTAACACAATGGACAGGTAAAAGAACACAGACTATCTATGCTTGCCTATTTTAGAATATTAATATGTGCACAATTGAACTTTTGTCATAGTGAAAAGTTGCTGAACTTGCTTATTAACAAATACCTGCAGACTTGTATGCCCCTAATACTATACATTGGCTATTAAATTACCTCCCCATGAAAATACAACATTCAGTGCACAGCATTGAAAGGTCAGTCCAATGTGGCTGATGTGTATTGAGTTCTACTCCTGTCTGTTATTAAACGCAGGGTAGACTATGACAAACTACTGTTTTGTGACCCTGTATGCCCAGGTCAGAAAAAGAGAAATTGGAGTTGTACTGAGATGTATGTAAATACATATATTATTTATATAGGCATTACTGAGTGGTATTGTTGTATCAGCACATCCAAAGCCCGGGCCGTGGCCTTGGGGCTTTCAGTAGCACACTTTATCATGTTTTTTTCTCATGAATAATTAAAAACTTAAATTACTTGCCATGTACAAAATTCATATCCCCAGAAAAAGGCTACATGAAAATTAATTTTCTGTTCTGTGAGAGTGACAGGAAATCAATTAATCTTGATGTATTATTTTATGCAGAGACAGGGTACAGGAAGCAGAGGGGAGATAGGCTACAGCTGTTCTTATTGGTAAGGCCATATATTATAGTTGGGGAGTTTGACAGCTGCTGAAGAAAATGGCTGAAGGGTATCAGGCAGGTGAATCAACTGTAAAAATTTATTGGAGGATACAAACTATTTCCAGGGACTGATATAAAACTCAGACTCAAGAGCTGGAGTATTGAATGCTACAAGACAGGAGTTAGCTGTTGTCAACATTTGCAGTGCAACTCTTGTGGCTTTTCCAGTATGTCCTATTTCTTTAATTAACTAGTCAGATGTTGCATCTGCTGATAGTTCATTGGTTGTGTAATCTGTAACAAATAGCAAGCAGTCATGAAGATGACTGTACTTCACATAATGATTACTGCAGACCACACAGACATGGTAATAGATGGTTGGTCTTTAATATTTGTTTTGCTATTAACTTGGAGCTAACGGGGCACAATCATCATCTTCTTAAGCAGTCCCTCGGAACCGAGGATGACTTGCTTCCACATTAAAAATGAGTTTGCAGGTGACTGATGAGTCCAATGTGGGACCTACAGTCTCTGTCATAGGTGGGGCAGACGGTGGTTGAAGGGGCGGGTGGGTGGGGTGCTTGGGTTGACGTGCGTTGGCTTCCGCTTGCTCCCGGCGAAGAGTTCGGCGCTTTCCCGGATGCTTCCCCTCCACTTTGTGCGGTCTTGGGCCAGGGATTCCCAGGTGTCAGTGGGGATGTTGCACTTTTTCAAGGAGGCTTTGAGGGTGTCCTTGAAGCGTTTCCTCTGCCCACCTGGGGCTCTCTTGCCGTGCTGGAGCTCCGAGTAGAGCGCTTGTTTTGGGAGTCTCGTATCGGACGTGTGAACAATGTGACCTGTCCATCGGAGCTGATCGAGCGTGGTCAAAGCTTCGATGCTGGGGATGTTGGCCTGAGCAAGAACACTGGCATTGGTGCGCCTATCCTGCCAATGAATTTGCAGGATCTTGCGGAGGCAGGGTTGGTGGTACCTCTCCAGTGTTTTGAGGTGCCTGCTGTACATGGTCCATGTCTCTGAGGCAAACAGCAGGGCGGGTATCACTGCTGCTCTGTAGACCATGAGCTTAGTGCTGGGTTTGCGGTCCTGGTCTTCAAACACTCTCTTCCTCAGGCAACCGAAGGCTGCACTGGCACACTGAAGGCGGTGTTGGACTTCATTGTCGACGTCTGCCCTTGTTGACAGTAGGCTCCCGAGGTATGGAAAGTGGTACACGTTGTCCAAGGCCTTGTCGTGGATTTTGATAATCAGGGGGCAGTACTGTGTGGCGGGGGCAGGTTGGTAGAGGACCTTTGTCTTACGGATGTTTAGTGTAAGGCCCATGCTCTCGTACGTTTCGGTGAAGATGCTGACGATGGTTTGGAGTTCGACCTCCGAGTGAGCGCAGACGCAAGCGTCGTCTGCATACTGTAATTCGACGACAGAGGATGGGACAACCTTGGATCTGGACTGGAGGTGATGGAGGTTGAACAGTTTCCCGTTTGTTCTGTAAATTAGCTCCACTTCAGTGGGGAGCTTACTTAGGGTGAGATGGGGCATTGCAGCAAGGAAGATCGAGAAGAGCGTTGGTGCGATGACGCAGCCTTGCTTGACCCCGGTTCGTACGTGAATTGGGTCTGTGGTGGAACCGTTGGTCAGGATTGTGGCTTGCATGTCGTCATGAAGCAAGCGGAGGATGGTGACAAACTTTTGAGGGCAACTGAATTTGAGGAGGACACTCCATAATCCCTCATGGTTGACAGTGTCGAAGGCCTTTGTGAGATCAAAGAAGGCCGCTAAGAAAGCCCTATTCAGCCTGCGCCTCACAAACAACCTGACGACTCCCAGTGATGCAGAGACACAGAGTGCCCACAGCGCCTGGTCTGCACTCGAGGCCTCCATAATCAGCACCTGTGAAGAGACGCTCGGTCACTCGACCAGGAAACACCAAGACTGGTTCGACGAGAACGACCAGGAGATCCAGGAGCTAATAAGCCGCAAGCGCAAGGCATTCCTGATCTGGAAACAGAACTCGAGAGTAAGAAAGCAGCTCTACAGACACCTGAAGGCCAAGGTCCAACAAAAAACTCACGAACTAAAGAACAGATGGTGGGTGGAGAAAGCGCAGGAGATCCAGCAGCTAGCCGACAACCACGACATGCGTGGATTCTTTAGCGCAGTCAAGACCATCTACGGCCCAAGCACCCAAGGTCCTACCCCACTGCGGGCCAAGGACAGTGAGACAGTCAGTGCCCGCTGGAAGGAGCACTTCGAAGATCTCCTTAACCACGACTCTGTCTTCGACGCGAGTGTCCTCAACTCCATCCCGCAGTATGCTACCCGCCACCATCTCGGCACAACCCCAGCCCCAGAGGTTGAAAAGGCCATCCAACAACTGAAGAACAACAAGGCCTCAGGAGCAGATAGAATCTCCGCCGAGGCACTAAAGCATGGCGGAGAAGCACTACTGGCGCGAATTCATGAACTCATTTCTCTTATCTGGAGGGAGGAGAGCATGCCAGGGGATCTCAGAGACACTGTAATTGTGACCATCTTCAAGAAAGGTGACAAGTCTGATTGTGGTAATTACAGAGGAGTTTCCCTGCTGTCTGCCACAGGGAAAGTCATCACAAGAATCCTCCTCAATCACCTTCTCCCAGTAGCCGAAGAGCTCCCCCCAGAGTCGCAATGCGGATTCCGCCCACTAAGGGGCACAATGGACATGATCTTCACCACACGTCAATTACAAGAGAAATGCAGGGAACAGCACCAACCACTGTATCTGATTATATATTTCCTCTATAGAGTCGGTTTTGAGCTGTAAGTAGGATTTTTCCATTGGAAAACAAATTGCTTTGACTGAACCAGTGCATGAAATTCTGGATACACAGATAATCATGATTTCCTGTAGGGTAAGTTCCCATTCTTGACCATACTAGTTGGGGTTACATCTTATTAAGAGAGTGCATTTTTACTTGAAATGGTGACATTGCTTAAACTTTTTTATTTTAGTAATTTGTTTGATTCTTCCCCATTTTCCCCTCCATAAAGTCATCTTCCTCAAACACTTTATGCAGCAAAAAGCACAATTGAAGATTAGCTCCCATGATTTAGAAAATGCTACTCTTTAGCCAGCCATTATGGCCTATACCTGCTTCTATTTCATATGTTCATTAAGGCATACATGAGCGAAGAATGAGGTTATTTTCTGTTAATTTTTCCTTTCTGCTTGTTTCTGGTTGGGAGCTTCCCATGGTGCAATGGAGACAGATCTCAGTCTTTAGGAAACTTGTTTTTCGGCATTTTGAAGCTGCACCACTATATGGGGCACATTTCTTTCATTTAATTTTTGATCCTTCATGCATTGCTGCATTTTATTTGCCAACGTAGTAGGAAGGTAGGAGCAAAGGAATGACAGGATCAGAAACACTGTTGCAGTGTGTCTGGGAACTATCATATCTCATGATACCCGTCATATACCTCTAGCTGTAAACAAGCACATAAATGGCTGGTTCCTAAGTCTTTGCTAATGCCAATATGTAGCCAGTTGCGGGGAACTGCATATTATCTCTGCTCGCCCCTTAACCCACTCCCTTGATGTCCAAGACTCCATCGATGGTTGATGATGTATGTTGGTGGACCAAGAGGTCCTTATAAATCGCATGTGCATTTTAGTCATAAAAGAAAACCCATGTTTTGCCAGCATAAACTAATCCACAATATCACTTTATTTTCCTCAAAATTTTGAAGTCAGTTCCTACCCCGAACAAAACAGGATTCCAAAACAAAAAACACATTTTTTTCATAAAGTTGGTGCTCGTGCTATCTCCGTTAGGTGGGTCCATTCTTCATATGCTACTGGTGATTCTCCTGGAAATCTTGTTGTGACCCTATTTTAATTGAGTTACTCAGCGACACATTAATAAAAATAAAATGTGGCTTTCATTGTCAAACATACATTTGATCTGATAGCACATAGAGGTAAAGCTAAAGCTTATATTCTGTTGTAAAGTGGCTGATTTATAATAATTGCAATAAATGAAAAGCAGCTGATCATTTATGAACTTAACATTATTATCCAGTTCAATTACTATATTCTATCAAGTCAAACACACAAGTACTAATACAGCAAGTCAGAGTAGAATATGTTCCATATTTTGAAGCCATATACTCTTGAATTTTACTATGAATAACAGTTAACACTTTTAAAGGCAGACACTCGCCTTGACCACCGAATTAGCAAGCCCTTCTGAAGGCATTGGAACAGAAGCTTTTTCTTAATTTTAGCTGTAGGAAATGCACTGCGCAAGAAATGCCCATGATATTTTGCCCCTTATTGGCAAAAAATTGTATTAATTGATGTATTTTATCATTGGAGCATCTGTGTTATATATATATATATATATATATAAGTTCAAGATGAGGAGCAGTAATATTTTATACACTTTGGGAACTGGATCTTGAAGTAGTTAATGGCAGAGAAGATGACCCATAACAGGTTGAATGTTATGATGAGGTAATGTCCAGCTGCCCTCCCTGTGATTTATGAGTTACATGTAAAAACTGTGAAGTTGTATGAAACGACTGATGGAAGCTAGCCAGCATGACCTCTTTATAAAAAAAAAAGAACATTTGTTGGTCCAAATTCCACAGATGTTGAACAGTTGTTGATGTGACATCAGCCCCCATGAAGTACATTAAAGTGAGCTGCTAGAGCGCTGAAGCAGTTGGGTGTTATTGTGCAATGTACATAAATATAGACTATAGCATCAGACAAATTTGTGCTGTAACTGTTCAGAAGTGACAGCCGGATTTCACATGCTCTTTTTGACAAATTAATAACAACAATGTTGAAATCAATGTATTTGATGAAAGTTTTTTATTTCTCAGTCATGTAATTAATGCTCGACACGGCACCTTAAGCAATTTGTCAAAAAAATTGTGCAGCTTAATTATATAATAGAATTTTTCGATTTTTAAATTTTTTCTCTCTACTTCAGTAATACTGAGAGTTCACTAGCCTTTTTGCAACTGACCACATTTATCAATGTGATAAAACTTATATTCCATGGTTTCATACACTTATTCTTTGTGTTTGGACCTCATAGATTGCTGATAGTTTTTTTTTTATATATAGTAATTTGATAGATATGAATAAATTAAGTAGTGAAAAGGATAAATGCTATGTGTTGAGTCTGTGCTTTCAAATGTAGTTATGCTGAATAACTGGACACAGACTACAGAAATACTTAAACAGGTCTTTAGTAACTGAGGGTCAGGGCTGAACTGGAATACACTTTGCTCCACAGGGTTTATATACCGGTGTGGTCACCACCGGTACTACAATGTACAGGAGCCATCAAAAAGTAGTCCATCACCTTAAGGTATCCTCTTAAGGTGGTACAGGTTACATACACTACACTATGGACCTGAAATTATGGAGAAACACTTAATACATTCACCTGAATTTCCTGAAATAGTATATATTATAGTAACGGTGACTCATTTAATGTTCATACGCTTGTATTCCTTGGTGTAAATTCGGTGCCAAATTTCTACTTTACGTGATAGTGCACATTTTCTGTGTCATTACAATACAAACATGGTCTGATTAGCACTTGATATAAAAGGATAAACCAAAACGTAAATTTGTTTCAGAATTCATAGCTACACATTTATTGAAAATACGATTCTCTGTTGAAACATCCAGCATAAAATGATTTTAAATTGCAGTTTCTGTCCGTAAGAGTAGGATCATGCTGCCAATGCAACAAGAATATTACATTATGATTTGAGAAGTATATATAAAAATAATTTTAACTTGTACAGTCCAGGTAATGTTATGTTAGAACTAAATGTGGTCCCTTTTGTTCCTTAAGGGTGCCATTTACAAGTTGAGGGGCACATGGCAATAATACTTCTAGCGACATGAGTTCCATTATTGTACATCAAATAACATGAGCAAAGATTGAAAGCCATTTTAACAAATTGATGTCTTTTTGAATTATTCTAATCTTGGTGCATTCCTTTGAGTTTGTTGTTGATCCAGAATTTACAGAAGGGGAGAAGTTAAATGTTAAAAGTATGTGTATATGCTGCAAGGTTTTGATGAGCAAATGTGATTTGACATAAGACTTGGGGCAGATAAAGTACAATACAGCTAATTTAATATGTGGCTTTGGTGCCAAGCATATGGGATCTGAAGTTTAATTGATTTGGAATGAGGTGTAATTATAAAGCAGATAAGAGGTAATGGGTTTGTTTTTCCATTTTACCCCAGCAGGATGGTGCTGTCAATTACATAATGTGAACAAGTGGTTAAGTTTCTCTTGCTTTAAGGAAATATATTGCAATTTAAAGGCTTTATTTGTTGTGAGCTTTGAATAGACATGCTGTGTTTAACTTGATTTGTCTTAAATGCTGAACTAGAAGAATAAAACTGCAGTATATTATAGCATAACTATGTCAATGAAAAACCTCAATATTTTGCTAAATAAATCAAAAGAACGCACTCGATTCCTTCAGAGATTTTCAGAATACTAAAAAAATCAACGCCTACTTTCAGTGCTTATATTCTTTCCCCTTAACACTTTTAGTGGGGTTGAAAAGCAGGGATAGATAAATATACATATCAGTCATGCCTATTACAGTAATGAATTTCACTGTTGTGTTACAATATATTTTATTCATGAACGTGTCAACTTGAGATGACAATTTTGATCTGTTCCTTTTTAAAAAAAAATCACTTCAATATGTGCAATTTATTTATTTCCCTTTGGATTCAACAAAGTGTAAATTGGATAAAAGCTGAAGATTAATTGAGTCAAATTTTAAACAAGCTTACTCTGATTTGTATTGATTTAGGAGGATATAACCAAAACAATTAACCTCAATTTCCTCATTAGTTTTTATATAGCAGAAATGTTCCAATGATCTGTGTATCCTGCAAGATGCTTTAACCACAAATATGTCTGTAATAGGTGCAAGTCTATTTTTCCTTAAATATACTCCTATTTATTTGTTTCTGGCCCATCCATGGCTATCATTGTTCATCAGTTAAAGAGGGGGACAGACACCCTGGTCTCTGCCAAATGCCATTCTAACTGGCAATATAGAGGCGAATGGAAGATTCTGGCTTGACTTTCCTTGATGATTTGGCTGTGAGCTCTTGCTCTGCAACTACTTGCTATGGCATTGTTGGTATTCCAATATGTAATACAGCTGTTTCAATTAGTATTGTCTCTGTTTCAGTAAACTGCACTGTAAGATCTCTGCTGTGCATGTGAAGAAGCCAGCATGATAACATCAGTGTTCTGTGATAACCATGCTATATTAGACTATTTGCTTACAAAAGCAAGAGAATAGAATGGGGATTAACTATTAGTTCTATCCAAGCTGTGGTGTAGGAAACACATGTGTCAGAGGTAACATTGTGTATTCAATGACAATTTAGAAAAGGATACCATACATTGGAATCAACATAATACAAGGTTATCCACAATGTCCGCTTTGTTTTAGATATGAGAGAGAGCCAGATATTCCAAAAGAATTATGGGAAAGTTTGGGAGCAGACAGCAGGCAGGTTTGCATTTTTTCCAGGTTAATTCACTCAATGAAAAGCTGCTGTGTGATGTGTCATATATCAAAGGCAGGGCATCAGTAATCTTTGCTCAAGGGCATGGATAACAGACAGATAGACATGTGAATGAGATGGAAAAAAGCAACTCATCCTTTTCTGCTAACACCATGAAGGAGATAAAGGAAGATTTATGACTCATCTTGGACCACATACCAGCAACCACAACATTTTTCACATGCTCCAAAAATTGGAGCTGGAAAGCAATATGCTGTCACTTTGTCTATCAGATACTTTAATAGGAAATTGGTTCCTTTGGGCTTTACTCTTCAAGTCAGCCTTTGCTTTCATAACAGTTTTGTTAAATGGTAGCCATAAATGTATTTGAAAATGATTGTGTGTTTATCCTGTGATAGACCATTTTGAAATGTACTTGGTAAATATAACTATTGATGAAAGAAGTGAGATGACATATGCTATAAGATATAAACATGACTTGAATTACCGTGTAAACAAATCTGTGGTTTTGATATTGCTGTGCTAATGTGTTGCACATGTATTACTTTGAAATAAAAAAAATTATTGAAAAAATATTTGGTTGAATTAATTTACAGTTTTGTTCACAAACTTAGCTTTTAAAAATTCCTATTTTTGGGCTTATGTTGCCAAGCAGACAGATGCTTGAGAGTTGTTATCCGTATTCTACACAGATTTCTTAATGATTATTAAACCCTTCTGATGATCGTCAATGTGGTCAGCAAGTAGTTGTGTACTAAAAAATAATTTTAACTTGTTGCTCGTTTTGATTTCTTCAGGCTATCTCTCTCAGGTAGTGGTGGTAGAGGAAAATAGGAGAAAACACCATTGCTTTTTGTTGTCATCCCACTGGAACTAATCTTTATTGATATGGTCAGGATTAAGTGTAGTGCAATAGTGCAACTAGGTATTCATCCACCCCAACAATTTGAATCCTTCACGTATTTTGATGCAAAATGTTGTGCTTGAGATTTAAAAAAAACTTTTTTTGGTTTGTCATTTATTTTTGAATGTTTAACTATGTGCCTACTTTGATCACAGTTCTTATTATAGGTACATATATCTGTATTTATTGACCATTCTTGTTTAAAGCTAGAATAAGTGAAACTAAATCTGGGGAAATATGTAGAAGTGCAAAATATTAATAAATCAGTTTTTTATGGGTGTAACTTTGGTCACATTTTAAACTTTCTACAAATACTGGTTGTAGTTGAACTGTTTAGCCTATAGGTTTACCTACATTGGTTGTCAATCTGCTTATTCAGTTTACTGAAATAATTTTAAACTATTTAATTCCCTGGACGTGCAAGATGCCTATTATTGCGTGTATTCAGCTGAGATATGCAATAAGTAACTCTCTCCTATTTTCATTACTCCTAACAGATAAATTTTAACCCAATATTTGTTTGCAATAACGTTTACCAGTACTGTACCTTGTCAGTGGTTACAGGGCACAGGGACTATATATGTATCTTTTAACTGGCAAGTAAGAGTTTTTCTGAAAGATCAACTGAAGAAAGCTTAATTTAGTACTTTAGCTATTTTGGCTGCTGGAGCTTATTGTAACCTGAGTGAAGTTCCTGAAGTCCTGGGGGTTATGCATTTTCTGGAGAAATATTTTCAGGACGGTTTGGAGCCTATTCAGCAATTTTCAGCCTGGGGCCAAGGCCCCAGCATAGCTCATCTATGGGCTTTAGAGCTCTTGAGTTAGACAATTGTAGCTCTACAGCATGTCAAGCTATTCATCAGACAGCTGAGCTATTCCTGTTGTCTGAATAATCATCAAAATACTGTCTTTTCTGTCTTGTTATTGGGACAAAAATCCTCCTCGCAACCTGATTTTGGTTAAAGATATATCTGCAAGATCATGGTACATATCTTCAGAGAGAGAGGTGAAAGGATGAACCAGAGACAGTCACATGGATATGTAAACTTAACAGCCCAGAATTTGCTGTTTGCATTCGCTGTTATTACCTCTTTGAAACTGACCACAACTTCAAAATTTAGCGCATGTGCAACGTAATGCAGAAATCCTGTAGTTGCGGTTAGTCATTCACTGCTCCAACACTGGTTGCGCTGGGTCTCACTTCCCCCCCCCCCCCCCCCCAAATTGCCACCAATCATTGTAATCAGGGAAATCAGTGAAACTGACAAAACTTCAGCCTCTCTGCAGTAATATTGCTGTTACATACCCCATTAAAAGTTAGACCTTGTTGGATTAGGTGTAACTGGGGTTTTAATTGTATTGACTGCTAAACAAACGTTATGGCCCTGAAAAACTAATTTTAATTTTGTGGTGTCAAATTTCTCCATTTTAATTTTTTTTTTAATGATAATTTTTGAGAAACTAAAAAAAAAAAAATTACATTTTTTAAAGTTTGTTCATTTTTATTTCAGGTTTACCTTTTCCCCATGTGAGAACCCCAATCTTTGTTTTGCTCTCTAACATTTTTTAAAAATTAGAATTTTAAGTGCTTACCCACCCCCTTGTTTGCTGTCTGTGAGAATTCTACGTTTTGATTGGCTGCTTAGACAGCTTGTTGACATCACAGCAGCTCTCACTGGGGGATTCCCACGATACTCCGTTGATTTGAATTACATGTTGGAAAACTCAAACTTCTTGACAGAGATCGCGAGATTCATTCGGGGCCAGCGGCGAAGGCCTTTTCTTTGCCGGTGACAATAAATTCCGGGCCATAATTTTTAGGGGCTCAGCAACTTCCACCCTCACCTCCCTCAGGATGTAGCCAATTAAGGGCCTTAGCACTTAATCGTCTTTTAGCCTATCTAACTTATCTAAAATGTTCATTTTATCCATCATAATATTATTCAACTCTCAACCAGTTCAGGCTTTGCCTACTCTCTGATATCTTTTAGTTAAGACCAATATGAAGTACTTATTAAATACCTCTGCCATTTTTTGATCATAATCGACAAATTGACCATCCTTTCCTCTGAGGTCCCACGTCATTTTTAACAATTTTCTTTTTACTTATACTTAGAAAATACCTTCTGGTTCCAGTAATGTTAGGGAAAAGTGTTACATTTGAGTGGCAGTTAGTTTCATTAGCAGAGAAAGAAAGAAAGACTTGCATTTATATTGCACCTTTCACGACCTCAGGACGTCCAAAGCACTTTACAGCCAATGAATTACTTTTGAAGTGTAGTTACTGTTGTAATGTAGGAAACATGGCAGCAAATTGCGCACAGCAAGCTCCCACAAACAGCAATGTGATAATGACCAGATAATCTGCTTTTTTTGTTATGTTGATTGAGGGATAAATATTGGCCAGGGCACCAGGAATAACTCCCCTGCTCCTCTTCGAAATAGTGCCATGGGATCTTTTACATCCACCTGAGAGAGCAGACAAGGTCTTGGCTTAACGTCTCATCTAAAAGAGAGCTAACTACATTATTAGCAGGCTACTATACTTGCATAGAACCCAGAATTTAACATTTTCATCTTTAAATCTCTCCATGGCCTTGCAAAAACCTATCGTTGGGATCTCCAGCCTTATATTCCCTGCTGCATCTTTCCATGCCCTGACTCTAGCCTTTTGTATATCTCCCTTTGCTGATCATAAGTGGCAAAGCCTTTAGCTTCCTTGGCCCAATATCTTCCTAAACTCCTCCAGCTTTCCACTTCTGTCTCCATCCTTAAAAAATCTTCTCAAAACCCATATTTTTCATAAATGTTTCTGTCACCTTTCCTAATATTTCCACCATGTCACAGTGTCTGTTCCTTTATCTATTTTATTTATTTTTTCTTCTCTGTTTGTAAAGTGCCATGGAACATTTTCTAAATTAAAAGTGCTTTATAAATGAAAACTGTTGTTGCTGCATAAAATTTCTTAATCAAACAGTACCTAGGATGTGCACCGATGCACTGTGCCAAAGAATGGTATAATGTGAGTTTGTGCCCCTAATCTTCACACAGTACTTAGCCTTCTAGTTTGAGAAAAAGAAATGAAGGCAGCTGATGTGAAGAAGCTATACATAGGGGGGTGAAAAGGGAAAGTCGTTTGTTCGATGATGAAAGTATCTTGGACCCTAAAATACAGAAATCCCGAGTGATTTCTCCTACAAGATTGCCTCATTTATTCATGGTAACTGGATGATTATTCCATTTAAAGATGAGTAATTTAGTGTTTTCCTCTGGCACTTAATTTCATTTATATTTGTCACTTCCCACTGCTCGAAAAGTGATAAAAGGAAAGCAACCACATTACAAAAATCACTATTTTGGTCTGAGGCTTGTTAATACTGGCTAACCACACGTGTTCAGAATGGTAGATTTGAAACTGTATTTGCTTAATGGTATCTTTTAGTTCTCAATGGTCTCTCCTTTTTAATTAATGGCTAGAATGGTGCCATTATGCTCAATCTACCAATTGTGCATGTGCAATGCACAGCCTTCATAAGCAACCTCAAAGTGAAATTATAGTGTGAATGGCTGCCAACGCTGACGTTATGTAAAATGTACTAGATTGTGAAACATATCCTCAGGCCACTTGTAAGTATCAATGGCTTATTTGATACTAGAATTATTGTAGAAAGAACCAAGGTCTTCAAACTGCAGTTACCCATCGAATTATATTACTAACCTGTAAATTGTTGAAGAATGCTTGTTTAAGTTTTTCTTCTCATGGTTTATATTTCCATGTTTATATTGAACAATAGGTAACCTATTTAAGTTTCTGCACATTGAATGTTAGTTGTGATTAATGCTATATTGTCAAAAACTGATTAAGAGCGGTTGAAATCAAGGTCAGTTCTTTTAAGCATTTTGAAATATTACTGGAGAAAAAGTGTCAAAGCTTTGTTTGGTGACTTGCAATGCAGTTCTGAAGTTAAGTTGATGTGTTTGGCCTTAACACTATGGTGAACATGGAGGATGCTGCTCGATGCTATGAAAGGACCTGGAGGTATCACCAATTTTACTCATTTACATATCATTGGTTTCACATACAACTTTCCATTGTGTTGCACAATGCTCAGTGCTGAATCTAGATTGATTGTCATGGTACGGTGCACTGAGTAAACATGCAACAACTCTGACAATATCAGCATGCCAAGAACTTGACAATGTGCTAGAATATGGATTGTGATGTAGAAACCGAATGCACCCATCTATTGCCATTGCTGTGTAACTGGCCGACTACTTTTCTTCCATTCATGGTGGATAAAGCACTGATGTTGGTGATACATTAATAGAAAGCTGTTGACTGCAGATGTGTGGTATTCACAGTTGAATATCACTCTGGAGACTGAACAGCATCAAAGACTCACACTTTCACAGACTTGAGCTGCTTATAACTAAAAATACAGCTGGTTTCTTTAGTTTCAGCAACAGGAACAGCAAATACACTTTTTTTTATAAAAGAGCACCAGCGGGCAAAAAACAGATGAGATCAGTGCCCAGAGGTTCAGCACTGCTTCATCTGTACTAATTTACTTTTGAAAAGTAAAAGAGGGATTCGTTTTCGTATAACTGATTTCCTACAGCCTAGTTGGGATCACAAGTGGACTGTCTTGTGGGAATGTAAGAAGTCACACAACACCAGTCCAACAGTTTTATTTGAAATCACAAGCTTTCGGAGCGCTGCTCCTTCGTCAGGTGAAGTGGAGAGATGCATAAAGACACAGCTTATATCGTCAGAGAATAATGCCAGATGATTACAGGTAATCTTTCTAACTGCCATTTGTCGCACCTCGGCAGAGAGATAATCACAGCGATCAAAGGTGTGAATGGTGTCCAAACAGGTTAGTCAGGAAAACATTACATCAAAGAACAATGAGGTGGGGTCACAAGGGGTCAAATGTTGCAGATGCTGGGGTCTGTATGAAAAACGAAAAACAGACCGAAATTTTTTTTTTTTTTGCTGGAAATCACAGCAGGTCCGGCCGCATCTGTGTAGAGAGAACAAGCCAACGACGACTCGAGTCTGGGTGACCCTACGTCAGGTGGGGTTACATGTAGCGTGACATGAACCCAAGATCGCGGTTGAGGCCATCCTCATGAGTGTGGAACTTGGCTATCAGTTTCTGCTCGACGATTTTGCGTTGTGTGTCTCGAAATCGTGTGGGAAATCATTGAGGACTATACAATAGCAAAATCTGCTCATATCAATTCTTCCATGTATCAACATTATTAAAAAAAATAATTTCTAGGCATTTGCATCACGGAGTGGGAGCAGACAGGTTTGAATTTCCCTCCTTCCAATCTTACACCCAGCTGCACATGGAGGCGCTGAGCATAGAACAGGCTCTCCTGCATGGTGAGAAAATAGCTAATGGGATTTCCTCACTGGGCCACAGCTGTGCACCACTATCATTACTAATGGTATGGGAACAGGTCGGTCTGTCTGTCCTCTTGGTGGCAAAGATGTGTTGCCCAGAAGGATCTATGAAGTCAAGAAAACAGAGGAAACATTTAAGGTATATTCCAATCAGTGGAGGATAAATAAACATTTAAAAGATGAAAAATTACGTTTTGACTTTATATGGGCAACCTACATTATGTGCACTATGTTCTAGAGTTCTCTTTTAACCCATGGATCTAAAAGTGTTAACAATAGCAGCAATTATTTCCAAGTCCTTCATGGCAGTAGCTTCCTTTCAGTATTTAAAGGGAGTTGAGTGGTCGCACTGAGTACAGGGAACAAAATGCTACCAACTAATGTAAATGTTTTTTAATAACTAGTTCTATTGAAAGAGACAGAACTTTACAACCGCTAGCGCGGTAAACTTTTTAATTATGTAAATTGTAAGCAAGCTCTTGCAAAGTTATTTTGTTCTCACGTGAGTTATTTTGGAAGATGGTCTGGAAATTCCGCTGTGGCCACTCCAACGGCACAAGTACAAGGGAGCGGCTCCTCCATCTGTCCTAGCCCATGACATCAACCCTGTTCCAAATTGCAAGGATAGGATAATTTGCTTTGCCGGGTGGGTTGTGGGCACCTGAGGTCCACCAAGGCTAAGGAAAAGGAACCTTCAACTCCAAAGGGAGCTAGTCTTCCCCTTCAGAAAGGTACGGAATCCTCTCTGGGATTGATGACCTTCCCTGGTGCATGAAACACAAAAAATTAGTATGCAGGTGCAGCAGGTGATCAGGAAGGCCAATGGAATCTTGGCTTTTATTGCAAGGGGGATGGAGTATAAAAACAGGGAAGTCTTGCTGCAGTTATACAGGGTATTGGTGAGGCCACACCTGGAATACTGCGTGCAGTTTTGGTTTCCATATTTAAGAAAAGATATACTTGCTCTCGAGGCGTTTCAGAGAAGGTTCACTTGGTTGATTCCGGAGATGAGGGGGTTGACGTATGAGGAAAGGTTGAGTAGGTTGGGTCTCTACTCATTGGAGTTCAGAAGAATGAGAAGCGATCTTATCGAAACATATAAGATTGTGAGGGGGATTGATCGGGTGGATGCGGTGAGGATGTTTCCACTGATGGGTGAGACTAGAACTAGGGGGCATAATCTTAGTATAAGGGGCTGCCCTTTCAAAACTGAGAGATGAGGAGAAACTTCTTTACTCAGAGGGTAGTAAATCTATGGAATTTGCTACCCCAGAGAGCTGTGGAAGCTGCAACATTAAATAGATTTAAAACAGAGATAGACAGTTACCTAGCAGATAAGGGAATTAGGGATTACGGGGAGAGGGCAGGGAAGTGGACGTGAGTCTATGTTCGGATCAGCCATGATCCTATTGAATGGCGGAGCAGGCCCAAGGGGCCATATGACCTACTCCTGCTCGTACTACTTATGTTCTTATGTACTTTCAGTGACTATTAAAAATGAGTTAAACTGCCTGTACAGCAATGCACACAGTGTCCGTAATAAAACAGGAGAGCTGGAGGCAATCATGCGTTGCGAGGAACCAGACATAATAGGGATTACTGAGACATGGCTACAGAAAAATCAGACCTGGGAACTAAACATTGCAGGGTATAACATATTTAGAAAAGATAGAGAAGGAAAAAGGGGAGGTGAAGCAGCTGTACTTAGGAATAACATAATGGCAGTAGAAAAAAGTGACGCAGCTATCAGCAAGACAGAAACAAAGGGGGTAATTTTGCCAATGGGGGCGTGTTGGAGGCGGGACTGCTGCTTGTCAGGTATTAGTCCCGCCTCCATCGACTTGTGGCCAACCAACGCTATTTTCCCTTGGTTGACCTTGTTGAGCCTGCCCAGTGGGCTTAGCAGGCTAATTAAAGGGAAGCTGGTTACAGAGAACATCAGCGTATGACGCTTTGAGAAGCTGTCAAACACTGACATTCCCTGTTGTTTGGTGAGTGCTTGTACTCTGAGCAGAAAGCAGATGGCTGTTGCATCGGATAATGCAGCAGCCATTCTGTCATCTCTGCTGTGGAGATGCCGGAGCCTCCGGATCCCCAATGATTGAAGCCTGCAGGAAGAAACAAAGGTAAGTAAACTTTTTCTAACACTTTTCACTCACCTCACATACTTACCTCTCCACACTTGCACCCATCACTCACCTCCACAGCGCACTTTTGGACCCCGCAGACCCACTGCTCGCCTCGCTGACCCTGGCGGGGTTTCCCGACGTCGGGAAGCCCACACCTCTGATGGAAAAATGGGGATAATCCTCTTAACTGCCTGTTAACTACCTCTTAACAGGCAGTTAAGTGGCTGTAATCCCTTTCTGCCTCGAGGAGACGGGACCCGGCGCGGATTGGGTACCTGCCTCCTGGGAAGATGGCGCGGAGGCGGGATGGGTACCCGCCCCCATATTCTGCCATTTTCCCAACAGTCCCGTCTCCCCAGGGCTGGCAAAATTGCCCCCAAAATCCATGTGGATAGAGATAAAAGACAATAAAGGATCAATCACACTAATAGAGGTAGTCTCTACAGACCACCTAATAGTAGAAGGGAGGTGGTGGAAGAAATATGCAAACAAATTAGGGAAATTAGTAAAAAACATAGAATAGTAATCATGGAGGATTTGAACTACCCTGATATTAATTGGACAGAAGAAGTAGGTAAAGGGGATAAGAGAATGGAGTTCCTGCAATGTGTACAGGACTCCTTTCTACCCCAATATGTAAAAAGCCCAACAAGGGAGGATTCACGATTAGATCTAGTAATATGGAATGAACCAAAGCAGATAAGAGAAGTAAAAGTAGGGGAACATCTAGACAATAGTGACCATAATATAATACGCTTTAAGATAATAATTGAGAAGGACATGAGCATGATGAAGACCAGGGTAATAGATTGGAGAAAAGCTGATTTTGAGGGGCTGAGAATAGAACTTGGGAAAATAAAATGGACAACAATATTGGCAAACAGTGATGTAGAACAGCAATGGGAAACATTTAAAATGGTGTTCAACAGAGTCCAGTATATAAACTAATCAAACTCAAAGAGGAAAAAACCCCTGGTCCAGACGGATTACATCCGCGCATTTTAAAAGAATCTAGGGAAGAGATAGCAGAGGCTTTACTTCACATATTTAATAATTTGTTAAAAAAGGTGTATGTAATAATACCTATATTTAAGAGGGGAGATAGAACATGTCCAGGGAACTATAGACCAGTCAGCTTAACATCGGTGGTAGGAAAAATAATGGAGTCTCTACTAAAGGAGAAACTAGAAGCCAAAAATATAATAATAAATCGTCAACATGGATTTCAAAAGGGAAAGTCTTGCTTAACCAACCTCATTGAATTTTTTGAAGAGATAACAGAGAGAGTAGACAAGGATAATGCAGTAGATGTAATTTATCTAGATTTTCAAAAGGCCTTCGATAAGGTACCACATAATAGACTAATGAATAACGTCAGAGAATGCGGAGTCGGGACAAGTAGCAGAATGGATAGATAGCAAAATACTGCAGATGTTGGAAATCCGAAATAACAACAGAAAATGCTGGAAAAACTCAGCAGGTCAGGCAACATCGGTGGAGAGAAATTTGAGTTGACGTTTCGGGTCGAACCCTTCTTCAAAACTGGAAAGAAAATCTGCGATCTGACAAAAGAAGTAAAAGAAACAAAAGCAGAGAAAGAGACAATAAAAGGTGTTCGAAGCTAGACGAGATGGTAATAGGCTGAGATTAGGTGTGAAGTGCACTGGCAGGGCAAGAGATAGCTGCCAGGTGTGAGAGAAACAAAAGGAAAGGGGGGGGGGGGGAAAGGAGTGGAAAAATTACAAGAAAAATGTAATAGGGGCCGAGGTTATGATCTGAAATTGTTGAACTCGATATTGAGTCCGGAAGGCTGCAGAGTGCCTAATCGGAAGATGAGGTGCTGTTCCTCGAGTTTACGTTGAGCTTCCGTGGAACAATACAAGAGGCCAATTCACCGCTCCATTCCCACTCGGACCTCACCGTCCTTGGCCTCTTGTATAGCAGAATGGATAGCTAGCTGGCTTCAAGACAGAAAGCAGAGAATAGGGGTAAAGGGTAGCTATTCACAGTGGCAGAAGGTGGGTAGTGGTGTTCCACAAGGATCAGTGCTGGGACCAGTGTTGTTTACAATTTATATTAACGATTTAGACTTTGGAATCAAAGCACAATTTCTACATTTGCATATGACACCAAATTGGGAGATAGTCAATACTGAGGAGGACTGCAACAAATTACAGGAGGACATTAATAAACTTGCAGAATGGGCATATAATTGGTAAATGAATTTCAACACAGACAAATGTGAGGTGTTACATTTTTGTCGGACGAGTAGGGAGGTCATTTATTACTTGAAGGTTGTGAGTCTGGGTGGGGTAAAGGAGCAAAGGGATCTCGGAGTACAAATACACAAATCGCTAAAAGTAGCGAAACAGGTTAACAAGGCCATAAAAAAGCAAACCAAGCACTAGGGTTTATTTCTAGAGGGATAGAATGGAAAAGTACTGAAGTTATGCTAAACTTTTATCGAACTTTGGTTAGACCACACTTGAGTATTGCATACAATTCTAGTCGCTATATTATAGGAAGGATATAGAGGCACTGGAGAGGGTGCAGAGAAGATTTACAAGGATGATACCAGAAATGCGAGGGTACACCTATCAGGAAAGGATGAACAGGCAGGCTGGGTCTCTCTTCGCTTGAAAAAAGAAGGCTGGGAGGTGACCTAATAGAGGTCTTTAAAATTATGAAAGGTTTTGATAGTGTAGATACAGAGATTGTTTCCACTTGTGGGGAAGAGCATAACTAGAGGCCATCAATATAAGATAGTCATCAAGAAATCAAATAGGGAATTCAGAAGAAGCTTCTTTACCCAGAGAGTGGTGAGAATGTGGAACTCACTACCACAGGGAATAGTTGAGGCAAATAGTATAGATGCATTTAAGGGAGGCTAGATAAGCCTATGAGAGAGAAGGGAATAGAGGGTTATGCTGATAGCTGAGGAAAGACGGGAGGAGGCTCAAGTGGAGCATAAACGTCAGTATGGTTTGGTTGGGCCGACTGGCCTGTTTCTGTGCTGTTTCTCCTATGTAATGCTCTGTAAACTTCTAAAGGTGTGAGGCCTTTCAAAAGGCCCTGCTAGAACTCAAGCAAGCTCTCCTGCTGCCTTATGAGGGTACGAAGGTGGAATGTGCAAGATCTACCCACTAGCCCCAGCCCCCCCCCCCGCCCCTAACACCCCACTGTAAAATCGCTGCCTAAAAAAGAGCAGAATTCCAATGGAACTAGTTCCACACCAAATTCCATCTGCCGCTGGCCAATCAACAACAACAGTTTGCATTTATATAGGGATTGCAGGGATATGGGGAAAGAGCGGGGGAGTGGGACTAACTGGATTGCTCTCCGAACGAGCCGGCGCAGACTCGATGGGCCAAATGGCTTCCTTCTGTGCTGTATTATTCTATGATTCTGTAGCACCTTTAACATAGAAAGATGTCATGAGGCACTCCACACAGGCAGAATCAGATTTTTTTTAAAAATCCACTTGCTCTCCGTCCTTGATCTGGACCAGCATTTTGGCTCCCAAGACTTTGCCAAGACAGTGTGATATTGAAAGATGCAACCCGATGTTATAGGTAAGTTTTATTGTGGTGTTGTGAAAAATGTAAGCTTTTGTGTTGTTATTAGGTTAGAAACATTTATTTTGAGTCCAGAATATTCCATTTTGTGAAGAAGAGAAATGGTAACAGAAAAGTTTTTGGAAAATATTTTGAATGAATTGATTGGATCAATTTCTGCTTTTGTATTGATATCGCAGCTAAGTAACGACAATGAAAGTGTCAAGAAAATGTGTGTTAGATATACTGTGCTTATTATTAGAGGATCTCCTATGGTGTGCTGTTTCATGACGGCGGGCGTGTTATACAATTTGTGGTCATCTTACTTGACTTAAACAAAATGACTCCTAACTAACTTGCATTCCACTTCTTAGCTTGGCTGAAACATGCCCTCATGGTCACCACCACCACCATCCCACCCCCCATCACCACAGACGTCAGGAAAAGTCTGCAACCAGAAACTTAGTCACAGTCTTTTGAACAACTCCCAATACACAATCCTGCATGTGTGCTATTGTTTGCATTTTTTCTGAAGTTCACCTGTGATGCCAATTTCAGAGTATCATGTGCCTCAGCTTGTGGTAGAACTGCTTTCAGTGAATGGTTCTGAATTTTAAATGCAACAGAAAACAGCTTGGAAAAATTCAGTTTGGATGTTCCTATCATCATTTTCACATATGACCAAATCCTGAATGAGAGTGGAATGAATGAATGACCACGGGGGTGAGATGGGGCAGATTGGTGATGTTAACCTGATGAAATTAGGTGGCCTTGGTGATGGATTGGATTATGGGTTTTGTAGATCAATTCAACAAAGTCAAACACGACATCTAATTTAAAGTAGGGGAAGGTTACATTGTGGGACCAAAAGTTAAATTGTGGAGTCACACATTTTACAGGGCTGAGATTGAGTACTTCTTTAAAAAAAAAAAAAAATCCACTTTAACTGCTGAGTGTAAAACATATTTGAGCATCACAAGACTCATTGGTATCTTATAAAATGTAATGTTTCATAAGGTGGATTTAGGGAGTACCTTTTGTAAAGAATGTGGTAGTGATGGGCTGCACCCTGTGATAGCTTAGTTGACATCCTTGTCTCTTGTTATGCAGTCCCATTTGCAAAAACAGCCTTCTGCATGTTACGTCCGTGTATAATAAGAAACAGACTGCGGAGAACGGTACAACAGGTGTTTACTCAACGTGGCTCACACTGCAACTGATCTGTACAGATTACTACTCAGTGTTATATACAGGTGTGGTCACTGCCGGTACTGCAGTATACATGAGCATAGTGGTTAGCACTGTTGCCTCACAGCGCCAGGGACCCGGGTTCGAATCCGGCCTCGGGTGACTGTCTGTGTGGAGTTTGCACATTCTCCCCGTGTTTGCGTGGGTTTCCTCCGGGAGCTCCGGTTTCCTCCCACAGTCCAAAGATGTGCGGGTTAGGTTGATTGGCTATGATAAATTGACCCTTAGTGTTAGGGGGATTAAATACGTGGGGTTACGGGGATAGGGTGGGATATGTGTTGGTGTAGGGGTTATGGGGATCGGGTGGGATATGTGTCGGTGCAGGCTCGATGGGCCGAAATGGCCTCTATCTGCACTGTGGGGTTTCTGTGATTCTGTAAAGGTATATACATTACAATTCCTCCCCTTTTAGATTAACAGTACCATAACACTCTTAACAATTAAATCAAACTAATTACAATTAACACTTTTAACATGCAACATTAGCTGAAAATAGTCTATTTATATATTCAGTCTTTGGGGAGGCTTCCTGATCCTTTCTGGATAGCGCCTTTCCCGAGTGTCTTGCTCTTGGTGCAGAGGCGATTCTGGCCCCCTGTCGTCGGTTGGTTCATCAGCTTCCGATGCTACTGTTTCTGGGGTAGATGCTACCTGTACGTCGGGTTCATCAGGTACGTATGGGCGAGGCATGGGGTTGACTTGTTCCTGTGACTCTAGGATCTGGTCAGCATGGCGTCTCACAATGCTCTCCCCAACATCCACTGTGTACATTAGTGGGCCCTGCCGTGTGCATATCGTTCCAAGCTGCCATTTTTCTGTTCAGTAGTCGCGGGCCAAGACTGGTTGCCCTACATTGAAGCTCCTTGTTGGCTTCTCATGGATGTGCTGGAATTGCTTACTCTCAACATCTCTTCGTACGCTTGGTCTGAGCAAATCCAGGTGAGATCTTAACCTTCGGCTAAAGAACATCATGGCTGGGGCCTGGTTGGTGACTGCATGTGTCGCATTCCGGTAGGCGAACAGGAAATTGTCCACCTTATGCTGTAGCGGAATGTTGTCATTGTACATAGCCTTTATTGCCTTCTTAAAGGTTTGTACGAACCTCTCAGCCAATCCATTTGTGGCTGGATGATACGGGGCGGATGTGTAATGCCTTACCCCATTCTTTTTCAAGAACCTCCGGAACTCTTCGGACACAAACTGTGGTCCGTTGTCGGAGCAAATCTGTTCTGGCAAGCCATTCCTGGCAAAAATGGTCCGTAGGACTGCAATAGTTTTCTCCGTGGTGGTGGAGGACATTTTGATGACCTCAGGCCATTTCGAGTGCGCATCCACGGCTATTAAAAACATTGAGTCCATGAATGGACCAGCAAAATCAATATGCACCTGTTGCCATGAAGATGAGGGCCACTCCCATGGGTGTAGAGGGGCCTGTGGTGGTGCATTTTGGACTTTCTGGCATCCTGAGCAGCTCTTCACAGAATCACAGAAACCCCACAGTGCAGATAGAGGCCATTTCGGCCCATCGAGCCTGCACTGACACATATCCCACCCGATCCCCGTAACCCCTATACCAACACATATCCCACCCTATCCCCGTAACCCCACGTATTTAATCCCCCTAACACTAAGGGTCAATTTGGTCAGGTCCTCGATTTGTTGATCGATTCCTGGCCACCACACATAAGCCCTGGCTAGGCTTTTCATTTTTACCCCTCCCAGATGACCCTCGAAGCTAATTGAGCACTCTATCCCTTAACTTGGGTGGAATTACCACTCGGGATCCACACATCAAGGTCCCCCGGCACACTGACAGCTGTTCTCTCCTTGTCGAGAATGCTGGCAACAGTGAGTCGCCATGTGCTGGCCATCCCTTCACCGTCAAATCATATACCCAAGACAGTGTCGGGTCATTTCGGGTTTCCTTTTCGATACAAGCGTTAGTTACCGGTAGGTATTCAACTATAGTCGAATGGAATATTTCGACAGGATCCACTGCTGGTGCTTCCTCCGCAGTAGGCAGTGGCAGGCGTGATAGCCCATCAGCATTTCCATGCTGTTTCGTGCCCTTATATTCAATCTCATAGTGGTGCGCCCCTAGAAAAAGTGACCATCTTTGTAGTCGTTGCGCAGTCATCACCGGAACGCCCTTCTTCGGATTAAAAATGGAGATAAGAGGCTGGTGATCAGTCAGCAAGGTGAATTTCTGCCCGTGCAGATAGTGATTGAACTTTTTCACTCCCCACACTAGGCTGAGGGCCTCCCTGTCAATCTGGGCATAGTTACGCTCGGCTGAGGTTAGTGATCGTGACGCAAAGGCTATTGGACTCTCTGAGCCGTCCGAGAATTTGTGCGACAGCACCGCTCCAATGCCGTAGGGTGACGCATCAAATGCCAACCGAATTGGTAATGCCGGGTTGTAATGGGCCAATACCTCTTTCGATGTGATTAGTGTTTTGCTCTTCTGGAAAGTTCGTCTACATTCGTCACTCCACTTCCATGGCACCCCAGTTTGCAGTAGGGTGTTCAGTGGGTGTAATATTGTAGACAAATTTGGCAAGAACTTATGGTAGTAGTTTACCAGCCCGAGGAACAACCTCAGTTGTGACACATTTTCCGGTGCTGGAGCCTTGACTACTGCCTCAATCTTTTCTGGGGACTTATGTAACCCCTCTTTATCGATAACGTGGCCACAATACGGGATCTGTTTTCTAAAAAAACTCGCATTTGTGGCGGTTAGCTCAGAGCCCATATTCCTGCAATCTAGTGAGCACCTGCTCCAGGTTGGCAAGGTGATCACTGTCATTTTCGCCCGTGACCAGGATGTCGTCCAAATAACACTGGGTCCCTGGGATCCCTTGCAGGACTTGTTCCATTGCCCTCTGCCAAATAGCCGGAGCTGATGCTACCCCGAATACCAGCCGGTTGTATTGGTAGAGACCTTTTATGGGTGTTGATTGTGAGGTATTTTTTTGATGCTTCTTCTACGTCCATTTGCAGATACACCTGGGCCAGATCGATCTTAGTGAAGCGTTTCCCTCCAGATAGCGAGGCGAAAATATCTTCAATCTGCGGAAGTGGATATTGTACAGTGTGAAGGACCGGGTTCACTGTTACCTTAAAGTCCCCACAGATGCGAACCTTCCTTGGTTCCCCAGGCGTGCTGCTCAACGACTTTTTCATCACAGGGATGATGGGTGTAGCCCACTCGCTCCAGTCTACCTTGGACAGTACACCTGAACGTTCCAGACTCTCCAGCTCTGCTTCGACGGCTGGGCGGATCGCATAAGGTACCGGTCTGGCCTTAAAAAATTTTGGGCTTGCGTTTTCTTCAATTTTAATCGTTGCTGTCATGCCTTTTAGTGTTCCGAGTCCTTGCTGGAACACTTCTTTCGCGTCAGTTAGGATCTTTGACAGTCGCCCAGGTGTGACGTCGTCATCCTTTTTGTCAGCCGCAGTCAGTGCCTGTATGGAATGCCAATCCAGTTGTATTTTCCGGATCCATTCACGTCCCAGTAATGGTGGCCCTCCATCTTGCAATACATACAGGTCTAGTTTTGGTGTTTCCTTACCGTTATATATAACGGTCACCCTTATTTTTCCTTTGGGGTAGACTTTTTGCCCCGTGTACGTCTTCCAAAATAATTTTTGTGTCTCTCAAGGGTATGTGTGAGAATAGCCACTCGTAGTCCCGTCGGTTTATGACTGTTAGGGCTGATCCTGTGTCCAATTCCATCTTTACCTGGACTCCTGCTAACTTGAGAGTGACCCAAATGGTTCGGTGATCCTCCGTTGTGATCACATTATGTAGTTTCAGACAACTCAGTTCCCTGCTTTTGGAGTCGTTATCACTCTTTTGTTCGTCTGAACTATTCTCCGTCATCTTATGTACCTTCTTGTACTTTCCTTTGGTAGGTTTCTTATTGCTGGTTTTCTTTCCCGACCTGCAGACTCGTGCTATGTGTCCTACTTTTCCACACTGTCTGCACACTTTGCCTTTGAACCAGCAATTATTCTGGTCGTGTGTTGTTCTGCCGCAGCGATAGCACTTCTCTGTTCCATATGACATTTCGTTCGTGCCATATTCTTGCGGTCTCTGTTGTATCTCTGCAGCACCCCGTGCTGCTGCTTCATATGATACCGCAATGCTGAAAGCCTTTTCCAGCTTAAGGTCCTTTTCAGATAAAAGCCGTTTCTGGGTTCCTTCACTGTGAAGCCCACACACAAACTTGTCCCTTAAGGTATCTGCCAGTCCCGCTCCAAACTGGCAGTGTTTCGATAGTTTGCGCAGTTCTGTTAAATAATCAGCATTGCTTTCATCCTTATGCTGGTTCCGTTTGTGAAACTTGAATCTTTCTGCTATCAGCAGCGGTGTGGGGTTTAAATGTTCCTTTAGTATTGTTACTATGTCTTCAAAACTCTTTTCCATTGGCTTCGTTGGGGTTACTAGATTTCGTAATAAACCATACGTCTTTGCACCCATTAAATTTAACAATACCGACGCTTTCTTGTCATCTGACACCTCATTTGCCTTGCAGTACACCTCTATTCGTTCGACATATGTAGTCCAATCTTCGACTTCATTGTCAAATGCGGTGATACTGCCACTCTTCGGCATTTTGGGTGTGGTTTAAAATGGCGTCACCCCCGCTTTCTTTCCTCCCCCGCTGCTGCCAACGCCGCTCCCAGCGGTTCTCGTGGCAATGGCGGCACCCTGTAGGTCTCGTGCGCTTCTCCTGCACTGCTGCCAACGCTGCTCTCGGCGGTCCTCGTGGCAATGGCGGCGCCTCGCGGGTTTCTGCGCGTCTCTCTCTCTCCCTCTCTCCGACGCTGCTCGGCCCCTGAACACTGGCTGCGCCCTGTGCGCTCTGCCCTCTCTCTCTCTCCCCCGTCGACGCTGCTCGGCCCTTTGCTGTGCGGCTCGGTCGGGCTCTAGCCCGCCGCTGTCCGGGAAGGGTCTGCGCACTACCTGTTGCCGGCCCGTTTCGCTGGACCACCTTGACTGGAAAGCCAAGCCTGGCTCTCGACAGCCTCCCCCACAATTCTCGAGTCTCTGCTGGATGACTGGGCGGTTGCCCGTGGTCGACGCCCGAGTCTCTGGCCTTGACCTCCAATCCACTGATCTCCAGGAACGAATCCACGGGAGGTGATGCAGAGTTGCAGGTAGGTTCGAACTTGCCTCGTCGCCAATGTTACGTCCGTGTATAATAAGACACAGACTGCGGAGAACGGTACAACAGGTGTTTACTCAACGTGGCTCACACTGCAACTGATCTGTACAGATTACTACTCAGTGCTATATACAGGTGTGGTCACTGCCGGTACTGCAGTATACATGAGCTGTAAAAGATAGTTCCCCTCTTAAAGGTATATACATTACACTGCACCTGTTCAAACCTTTGCATGAATTGTCTTCAATGCTAACAGCTGACTTCAGGGTACGTTATGGTGAAGTATTGTTCTACAAGGCAATTCATTTATAGTACATTCTAATTACATAGGTTTTCTTATCCTTCAAATGAATTGAAATAATAGTTCTTTATTGTTAGTCTGACATGAAGTTTGCTCTAATGCTGTAAAAGATGAAAGAATGAACGTAATCAAATGATGCAGGATCTTTCAAACCTGGGCTGTGGTTATGTGTATAGGCAAGTTATAGATAACTTTAATGTCCTTTTAATTTCTGAGTATTAACAACCCCTGAACAAACATTTGTTTTATTTTCTTTTTTACATGGTGAATAGCCAGATTTGAAAATATTTCAAAGTAGCTGAAGTAAATGAGGCTTGAAAATTCATGTTTTAAAAAAATTCATGTGTGACAGTTAATGACTCAGTGCTACTCCTGTTAGCTTATCTCAGCTGTATTTCAAAACTGCTATATTAGAAGAGCTGAATTAGCACAGTACCTCTTTAACATATTCATGCATCCTCAATTAGTTAATGTGTGTCTTCAACATTCTGTAATCTGTTTCTATGAAAACATGTCACCCCAACATATCAAAAGAGAATGAAAGTTGGAAGTTTCATTAAATCTGGCACTGGTTTGGTTTGGTCTATTTCACCACTTCAGTGTCACAGACCCCAAAGTGGACAGCGCAAAGTGAATGTCCCATAGTAGGACATTCTCTTCCCAAACTCCTCCATGTCACTATATATCTTCCTACCTTCCAAAGCCTCAGAATCTACCTCTTCAACTTTGCTTTTCCTTAACTCTTGTCCCAACTTTAACTCATTTAAACTTCTTGAACCTTTGATCTGAAACAAACTGCAAGAAAAAGTATTTACTTCAAATGTTGACATGATGCTAATTAATTTTGCTCACAGATTTTCTAAAATTATTAGGCTACAAATATTGTTCTGTTGAAACCCTTTCCAATAATATTTTATGCAGTTTCATGAAGTCATAATATATATTGGCTGCACCTTTATATCATGTTCATAGCTGTTTCTTTTTTTCCGCATTTGTATAGACACTGAAGGGACTATATTCTACTAATTTAATGAAAAGAATACTGTTGTCTAAATCTCCAGTGTATCAAAAGGTACAATTGACTGATGTCAACTTGGCTGAACTTCAGATTCATCAATCAGATTTTTCAGCGTGAGACAAAGACATATGTTTTGAACAGCCACAAACTTTCATTATGACATGCCACAGAATCTGAAAATAATTTGCAAATAAAAAATCAAATTTGCAATATGTTTGACAGCAGGATCCAATTACGCTAACAGAGCTACTAACGTTGATTTTCAGTCTGATACAGCAATGCGGGTTCCATTTTACATTGCTGTCAACAGAAAGCACATTAGGAAGGATGTGGCAGTGCTTGCTCTGGGATTTCCTTGTCAGTGGTGGTTAGGGAGATTGCATGATGGAGAATGCCCTTCACATGCAAAGGGTCAGTTCACTTCAGTTTTCTTTATTTTTAGTAGTAACATACAATACAATTAAAAGTAGGGTCAAGGTGAGGCTGGGATAGGTTTGAGAGACGAGTTAGAGAGAAACAATAAGCATTTGTTGTTGGATGATAATTGTGAAAGGAAGGAATTGGCTGTGAATTCTGTCTCATTCACTTGTTGAGGGCTTTTGGCTTGGTCCAGTAGTGCTTGATTTTTTGCCCTACACTAGCTGTACCTGCTGTTGATGTCAAGCTGCTTGCCAACAGTGACATCTGCTCAATGTAAGCACTATGAATTTGAATGTCAATATCTTTGCCTTGAACGTAACAGAAAAGTATTTGTCACCCACTGGCAATCATTCTTCAAATAAAAGGTTATCCAGACAGGCCCTTTAATCAACAAGCAGGTCTTTTCTGTCAGCAGTACCTTTTAAATATTAGTGACGAACACTTGCTGCCAGTGCACAGCTTGATGAGTAGGGTGATTGATCTCTGAAAATCATTTTCTTATACTCTAGTTGCTACATATTAGATCACCAGAAAACCATCATGTAATTCAGTGTTATCACTTTGGGAAGCTGAATATGGAATCAGTCTTGTGTGTGTTGTTCATTTACTGATACTAGAGCTAAAAAAGGACATTTTGTGACATTTGCAGTCACTTTGATATATAATGAGTTCACCTAGTTTGCCTTTGGTTTATGCCAACATGTGCATCATGCTCAAATATAAATGATACCTAACCCTGTGGGGAAAAATAGAGTGTAACCACAAATGACAATCAGCTGCATTTCATAATAGGCAGATTTAAGTGACAAATTAACAGCTTTATGCAGAGTGTCAATACCCTTTACCGGACTGAGCGCTTCTTAATGTGGGTAGGTGATAAGTGGAACAGCCAAAGTAATGCTTCAAAACAAATTATTAAAACATTCCTCAGTATACTTGCAATTCTTGCACTTAACTAAAAGCTGGTTCTAATATATTCTCTGCCCCTTCCCCAGCCAAACAAAGTTAATGCATCTAAAATAAATTAAGAACACCTTGTTGTAAATGATCCTAGGATTTGTTTTTCAGTAGCGGGGAAACATTTATTCCTCTTAACTGAGTGATTAGTTGCGGCTGACATACAGACAGGAGACTGATAACTAGGAATCATGAGTTACATTGCATTACAGAGCATGACTTTTAATTTAATTTCAATACTAGAATGAAAAAAAATCAGAGAAGGCTTGTAAACTTCAGTGATAATTTGTTCACAACTGTTTACATTGTATTGCATAGTATTTACAGCACAAAACAGGCCATTCGGCCCAACAGGTCCATGTCGGTGTTTATGCTCCATAGAAGCCAATTTGAATTAACTTCTTTTATGCTTTTTTGTTAATGCTCCGCACATTTTGAATTAGCTTTTTTCTGTCCTTTTAGCAAAGCTAGTAGGTTTTTATTGCCAAGAAGCTGTCTCTGAAATTAATAAATATCTTTTCGTAAAGTTAGTGGCTAACTCACATTTGTCCATCTGTGAATTTCCTTACATGATGGCCAGCTGCTCTCTGAGCAGTAGTGTTGTCACAACACCAGAAATATTGTTGCCGGTGACTTCTGAATGTGGTGCAAATAACTTTTGACTTGCAAATCAGAATCATATAAAAATTTATTCATCCCAATAGCGACTGCCACATTTACTTAGTAATTACAGAATACTTCTGTCTTAGAATCACTGTGGTAAGCACATGTTGCTAACTATGTATCACAAGATAGGTTTGGCTGAAGTAGACTTTCAGCCCATTTGATATCATTCTTCCAGAATAACAACCCTATTGTCTTTCCATTACAGGATATAACAGTTTCTTAAATGAGTCCAGTGTCCTGCCCTCGACCACTCTACTTAGCAATTCATTCCAGCTGTTGGCTCTCTATGTAAAAAAAATATTTCCTGATGTCTGTCCTCAATTTATCCTACACCATGATGAACCTGTGCCCCTTGGCTCTGCTGCCCTCGCATATCAAAGTATTGTTTCTCGTTAATTTTCTCTATCATAAGTATCTTGTATTACCCTATTAAGTCCCCTCTGAAAAACCTCTTTAAAATAAAGAAGAAAGACAGACTTGCATTTATATAGTACCTTTCATGACCTCAGGAAACCCCAAAGCACTTTACAGCCAATGAAGTGCTTTATGAAGTGTAGTCACTGTTGTAATGTAGGAAAAGCAGCAGCCAATTTGTGCACAGTAAGCTCCCACTAACAGCAATGTTGGTTGAGGGATAAATATTGGCCAGGACACCTAGTGAAACCCCCCTGCTCTTCTAGTGCCATGGTATCTTTTATGCCCACCTGAGAGGGTAGTTGGGTCCTTGATTTAACATCTCATCTGAAAGACGGATGATGCAGCACTCTCAGTACTGCACTGAAGTGTCAGCCTAGATTAGGTACTCAAGTCTCTGGAGTGGGTCTTGAACCCACAAATTTCTGACGCGTAGGCAAAAATGCCACCAACTGAGCCAAGGCTATGAGGTTGAAGAGTCTTATATCAAACTTTTCTATTAAGACCTTGGCTCCCGTCTCCTGAGGTCACAGTTCCCCTTAATTTGATGTTCGCTCCAGAATATTCATTCACTTCGGATGGTTGCATTGACATCATGGCTTTGATGGAAACTTGGCTCACGGGTGATTATACCTTGCCCGTTACTGAAGCCTCCCTGCCTGGCTATACCTTCTACCACCTGCCCCAACCAAACTGCCACGGTATGAAATTTATCATCAAATCTCACCCCTTCACCTCTGACACCTTCTCCTCCTTTTGAGCACCTCACCTTGTTCCACCCCTCTCGTCTCGCCCTTAAAATCCTCATTCTCTACCACCCACCCAAGCCCCACACCAAGTTTCTCACTGAGATATTGTCACTGCTTTCCTTTCTCAGTCTCTGCACCAAGTGACTTCTCACCCTCAGTGATTTTAACCTCCATCGCAACTCACTTTGCCCACTGAGTTCACTGCCCTCATGTTCTCATTTAAACTCTCCCTCCATATAAACTCTCCTGCCCATATTCAAGGCTATTCCCTTGACCTTGCCATCTCACATGACCTCTCTATCCCCATCGTCTCAATCACAGATAAGGCCATTTGATCACTACCTTGTATCATTCGCCACGCACATCTCCCTTCCCCTTTCCAACCCCACTTCCTTCTGTGTCCACCCCTGGAAAAAACCTCTCCCCAAGTCACTTACAACAGCACTTTCAAATACCCAACTGTCTATCCCTTGGTCATCCATTCACCACAATACTACTTTAGCTACTGATCTGCGCAATCACACCCTCACCTCTACCTTTGATGCCCTTGTACCCAGTAAAATCCTTACTCTCTCCCCTTGGTGCAGCCCACATTCTTGCTCCCTTAAGTCCCAGGTGTGCAGATTTGAACATTTATGGCGCACAGCTGGTTTAACCATTTATCGCCAGATCTGACTGGACCATATCCAGCACTATCGGGCCCTGCTTTCCACTGCCAAAACTGCTCACTACTCCAGAATCATCCAAGAATACAAAGATAACCCCCAGCTTATTCTCCGTCTCCTTAACCCCCTCTGCCCGCCCCTCCACACTCTTCTCCAACAACGTGTGAGGAGCTCATGCACTTCTTTGTCACCAAGGCTGAAACCATCCATCCAGTTGCCTCTGCAGCATCCCACCCTTCCCCCTTGCCCTGAACCAGTATCTTTCTCTAGTTTCTCCCCTACCTACCTTCATGCCCCCTCTGAGCTCATCTTGTCCACAATACCTGCTTCTTGTTCTTTCAAGCCTATTCCCACTAAATTGCTGACCACCCAACTTCCCTTCCTGGCCCCCATACTAATTGATATTACAAATGATTTCTTCTACTCGGGTACTGTCCCCATCTTTTTCAAATCTGTCGTCACCACCCCCTCATTAAAAAAACACCCTTGACCTCTTTGTCCTTGCAATCTACTGCCCCATCGCCAACCTCCCGTTCCTCTCCAAGTTCTTGGAATGTGTTGTCGCCTCACGAATCTGTGCCCATCTTTCCCGCAACTCCATGTTTAAACCTCTCCAATCTGGTTTCTGCCCCTGTCACAGCACTGAAATGGCCCGCATCAACGTCACAAATAACATCCTATGTGATTGTGACCATGGTGCACTATCGCTCCTAATCCTTCTTGACCTATCTGCAGCCTCTGACATGGTTGACCACAAAATCCTCCTCCAATGCTTCTCCTCCATTAGCCAACTGAATGGGACTGTCCTCCTTTGGTTCCATTCTTATCTATCCAATCATAGCCAGAATAACTCCAGCAATGGCTTTTCTTCCCACTCCTACAGCATTACCTCAAGAACTCCAAGAATTTAATTTTGGCCCCCTACTTTTCCTCCCCTACACTCTGAATAGTGTCTGTCACTCATAAGAATTAAGCCCACCTCCACCGCCATAATATCACCTATCTCCTCCCTGCCTTAGCCCATCTGCTGAAACGCTCATCCATGCTTATTACTGCCAAACTTGACTATTCCAATGCTCTCCTGGCCAGCCTCCCATCTTCCACCCTCCATAAACTTAAATGTATCAAACACTCCTGCCCATATCCTAACTCGCACCAAACCCTGTTCACCCATCACCCCTGTGCTTGCTGACCTACCTTGGCTCTCAGTCCCGAAAGCCTTAATTAAAAAAATTCTTAACCTCACATTCAGATCACTCCATGACTTCACCCCTCCCTATCTCTGTAACTTTCTCCACCCTACAGCTCTCCGAAGAGCTTTGTATTCCCCCAACTCTGACCTCTCGTCCATCCCCCACTTCCTTCACCCCACCATTCGTGGCCTTGCCTACAGCTGTTTTGGCCCTAAATTCTGGAATTCCCTCCCCAAACCCCTCCACCTGTTTCTCCTCATTTAAGACAATCCTTAAAACCTCTCTCTCTGACCACGATTTTGGTCACCTGTCCGAATATCTCCTTCTTTGGCTCGGTGTCAATGTTTGTTTGATTATGCTGCTGTGAAGTGCCTTGGAATGTTTTATAACTTTAAAAGATGCTTTATAAACGAATTACTGTTCGCGTCGGACACAAAACAGCAATGCGATCAGGAATTTAAAAGCTAAATGAGTAAATTATTTGCAGTCAGCTTTGACCGAGTCCTGATGTATTAAATTGGCCAACCTCAAAGTGATTGGGGAATGGATCATAACCTCCTCAACCTCCCACCACTGACTCTGCCACAGTGTCCGAGCAAATCAGTGAGCAAGTGAGTCAGTGTGTGTACAATTCACAGAGAGTGTGTTTGCACATGAGAGTGTGTGTGGGCATGAAAGAGTGAGAGTGTGTCTTTGCATGCGGCATGCGCACAAGAGAGACCATGCACTTGCGTGAGAGAGTTAGTGTGCTTGTACAAGGGAGAGAGAGAAAGTTCTGCATTGTCTAAAATGGTGTTGCTGAAGCAAGCTGTTGTATTATGATGGCAAAACCAGTCATTGTCTTTCATTCCCTGTCTTGTCTTGCACCTGCTGGCCTCTGCTTTGACTCTGTCAGGTCAAAGATATACAGGCCTTAGCTGTGTGGTTTTGCTACTTGTCATGTCCCAGAGATGTTGTACATCTTGTTTCAGAGATATTTTGCTGTAATGTTCTTTGACCTTTTCCATTCAGCAAGCCAGTCGAATAGCTGCACGGTGAGGAAAATTGAGCTGTTTTATTCCTCCCCAAGGAGCCTCATGTTTCCTTTCCACCATTTATTTGAAAGCTATCATTTTCTTGATTTCATAGCTGAAAACTTCATTGATTTGTGGGATGATAGATGCTAAGAGTTCTTCTATTGACATGCCTATTGACAGTTTTCAGTAAATTCTGTGTCTAATTATCACTCTCTGCTAAATGATACACCTTGTGGACTTGAGAGCTGAAGTCGATATCTTTCAGTGTATTGTTGCAACAGCAGACTCTATTGAATATAGTGTCAAACTGATGTGATTTATGTGATCAGAAAAAAAATTCTGTCTGTGTGCTGCATAATTAAACAAAGTGCAGAGTGACTGGTGACAAAATAAGGTCTGCCACAGTCATCAGTAAATGAGAAAGGATTTCAACAGTAAATGACCCAGACATTGAAGAATCTCTTTTGGCATTTTGTGTTTTTCAATTTTCAGGGTTCGATTTTCTTTTTTCCCCTCTCCCAGGCATTAGCATGGCAAAGGTTTTTCTGTCCTTTCTGTGTCTTACTTTGCTTTGGCTAGACCAGTATAGATGTGCACCTAAAGCACAATCGGATGGCGTTGCTGCTGTCAGCAGTTTGTGAGACCTCTATTTCTCAGAAACATCTTATCCCTTGGAACCTGCTGTTTAACTCATGCCTATAAAGCCAAAACAGACAAAGAGAAAACAATTTCTATCTCTCCCCCAGGGCTCTGTTAAAAGATGCAAACCTTTGCTAATGGTGTCATGAAACATTTTAGTACTATGGCAAACTAAAAAGCTTGTGCTTTCTGAAGGATTCCACACTTTGTGTCGTATTTCAGTCAAATATCCATCCTCTCCTATGTAGCACAAAAATGCATTTATTTTCAGAATTTGTATTCCACATATGTGAGAATCCAAATGATTATTTAACATCGTAAAATGACACTTGATGATCTACATAATAGTATGGTGTTACCAGAATTAATTTCACAGATGCGCTTAAGATTGCACTCGGAGCCATGGGTTACTATAGTGAACAGAATATTTCACGAGTGACTGAGAATTCTGGGTGTTCTTTCACTGGTGTAAAAGGCTATCATAGCTCAATTGCGCCTGCATCGCTCGTGAGTTATGGGTCTTTCACACTCGTGAAAGAACTGCCATAACTCACAGTCACCAGTAAGATATCCTGTATGTCTTATTTATTTATTCACAACTTTAGCAGAAAATAATGCAGCTGTCGTCATTATATAAACAAACTACCAGTATTATAGCAGAGCACAAACCTAACAGCTAACATATGGAGTGTTTGCTTGCTGTGGAGACATACATGTAAAAGAATGTGATATTTTGTTTTTCCCTCTGGGATTGTCAAGACTCAGAAGGTTTCTAAAAAGCAAATCTAGAAGTACAGCAGATCAAACCATATTTGTTACTTGAATGCCTTAGGGTTAGAGTATTGTAAGTTGCAGGTTGGCAGTCATCATACATGGTGTATAAACAAACGATTGTGCTATATGAAAGACATTGTTGGAGCACCTTAGTATCTCATAAAGGAAGAGATATTGTTCAATATCTTTTCCTCATTATTTGCAATTGTCTATTTCACAAATGGTCTGTAAAGGACTGTTATGTGAATGTTGGTTCTTCTTTTCCTGATAAAGGTTTTTGTTTGAAGTAAATGGGTTGATAAATTTAGTAGTGTTTTGATCAAGTGCCAATTACATTTATAAAGAAAATCCTGAGAGCAAAACAAAATGGCATGGAACAGATAAAGAAAATAATAAAATGTACATCATAAAAGCATCCTCAAAAATTAAATGTCAAAATATCAGAAATAGGTCAGAAAAGCCAAAATAAGCAAGTGAGTGAAAGGGAAGATCACTGTTTCTTGTATACTGTTGAAGCTAATAGTACACAGCTCGTTTGTTGTTCACTGAATTTGTTATTCCCATGAGACTAATTGATCCATTCACGCTTAAAGTTGCTACTTAGCATTGTTCTTACTGCACTCCCTGGTCCCAGAATGATGCATTAAAACATGGCAGAAAGTGAGATCATGTTGGTAATGTACAGACTTTTGGCTGTGCTCTGTTGAAAGAAATCAGGTATCCAAATATTGTATTTCAGATGAGTTTGTTTTTATTGGGCTTTTTCGTCCTCTATTTTTTACTGGCTTATATCTCATCACGCATTTTCCTTCTGCTCAGATAGCTGGACAAGGTGGATTTTGAACGGTCACCATTAATGTCACTCTGCTCTCGGAAAGCAGGAAACATCATTTAAATATAAATGATGGAGCAATAGGATTTCTCTGTTCCTCCTTTAAAGGTGGAATATGTTGCTTATTGATGAGACCGCTTCTGTTGCTTGAGTGAGCTTTATTAGAATCAGAAGCTAAACGAAGCCACTTTAATTTAAACAAAATGCTTGTATATTTTCAGTGGGAAAGATTTCTGCTTTGACAGTTTTGTATTAACTGAGTATGGCTAATAATGTAGTCATGTCTAAAACTTAAAACAGAAAGTTCCAAATGTTCTGTCGTGATTTTATTTGACAGCCCTATTTTGAAAAGCATTAATTAAATTTCCAATGCAACTGTTTCTGAATTAACCTCGTGACTTAAAACTGTATGAGTCGCGTTTTTTAAAATTAATTAAACATGGCTGACAGGTTCATTAACTGTGACAATTTTAGCTTGTCAATAGTTTTAAATATGATTTTTAAGCACGTTTTATTGGCAGATATATCTGAGAGTTGTAGGGCTGGAGGAGATTACAGAGCTAGGGAGGGGCGAGGCCATGGAGGGATTTGAAAATAAGGATGAGAATTTTAAAATTGAGGTGTTGCTTAACTGAGAGCCAATGTAGGTCAGCGAGCACATGGATGATGGGTGAACGGGACTTGGTGCGAGTTAGGATACGGGCAGCTGAGTTTTGGATGACCAAGTTTATAAAGCTTGGCAAATGGGAGGCTGGCCTGGACTGCTTTGGAATAGTCAAGTCTAGAGGTAACAAAGGCATGGGTGAGGGTATCAGCAGCAGATGAGCTGAGTCAGGGGCGGAATCGAGTGATGTTACCGAGGAGGAAATAGGCGGTCTTAGTCATGGTGCGGATATGTGGTTGGAAGCTCATCTCGGTCAAATACAACACCAAGGTTGTGAACGGTCTGCTTCAACCTCAGACAGTTGCCAGGGAGTGGGATGGAGTCGGTGGCTAGGGAACAAAGTTTGTGGCGGGGACCAAAGACACTGGCTTCAGTCTTCCCAATATTTGGTTGGAAAAAAATTCTGCTCATCCTTTACTGGATGTTGGACAAGCAATCAGACAATTTAGAGACAGTGGAGGGGTCGAGAGGTGGTGGTGAGATGGAGCTGGGTGTCATCAGCGTACATGTGTTTTCAGATGATGTCACCAAGGGGAAGCATGTAGATGAGAAATAGGAGGGAACCAAGGATAGATCCTTAGGGAACACCAGAGGTAACAGGGAAGAGAAGCCATTGCAGGTGATTCTCTGGTTACGACTGGATAGATGAGAATAGAACCAGGTGAGTGCAGTCCCACCCAGCTGGACGACCACACCATCCTGACTTAGATATATATCACTGTTCCTTCATTATCACTGGGCCAATATCCTGGAATTCTTTACTGAACATCATTGTGGGAGCATGCATCTGATCAAATGTCATCCCAAAATCCTCAAACGCCAATCTCCATCTTGAACAAAGATGTTTTCCTTACAGCATCATGTGCTGTTTCAGTTAAATTTTTAACTTTTTATTTATTTTCAGGTAGGACACTTTTTTGAGGAATCAGGTCACTGCAAAAGTTTGTGTTCTCACTGAAATATATGGAACTGTCATCCTGCAAGTTGGATTTTTCCTGTCCTTATATACTCTAATTATTAGTCAATGGGAGTGGGTTGCAATGCTCATTTCCTGTTCTGTAAATATATACAGACACCAGATGTGTATTACCACATGTTACACATGTGCTTGAAGATTCCAAGTTCCATGGATGCCAATGAAGGTCAGCCTGTCCCTAGTGCAGTTGTAACCAAACCTCAGCTGCTACTTTTCAATCTTTATGTTGCACTGTGGGGAGGAGAAGAAGAATGATGGTCAGTGAAAGAGATTTGTTTTATGGCATTGGCTGTCCATGAAAACTTGGCCCTTTATTAACTTAAAAACTGACCTTCATAAGCACACTTACCATAGAAAATCTGATGGGTCAGAAACTCTTTGCATATTCTTTTGCATCTGTAAGAAATCATTTATCACCTTTAATTTAAAACAATTCACAACATTTTCAACAAACTTTATGTGCCCCCAGTTTCAGATGCTCCCTCACTTGTTCTTCCCTTACTCCCTTCCCCTTCCTTCCTTCAGACTTTCCTGTTTTCCATCTTCCTTCCTTCCTTCATTCTTAGCTTCCTTCCTTTTTCTTTGTTTCTATTGTAGCACTTGTTGTGTTAACCTGGCTGTGATTACTAAACTCAGCATAGATCGTAGGTTTAAATTTTGGACCTTCATGGCCATTGTGGTTCAGTTGCAAACTGGGCCAGACAGCAAATGACTAAGCATTGGGATTCCTTTTAAAGTCATGCTGGACAAGGTCAATGCATTAGACCTTGTGTCTGTGAACATTCTAACCTTAAACACTAGGTTATCACATCAATAATTGAAATTTTTTAAACCAAATTTTGATAAGGAACCTTTTCATTGTATTCCTTTGAATGTTAGATTAGCTGCAAATTATACCTACGTGTATTTAATGAACTCAGTGCTGTGGACCAAGGACCTCCTAATAACTTCAAGATTAGATCATCAGGTTCTGTCCAAATTGAAAATTAGTTTAATTTCACATTGGATTAGTTAGGTAGTATTAGCAGAGTGGGAACTTTCCACTTTTGCATGTATGGTTAATAACTTAATCCCCTGAATTTACTTAATTCAAAAAATGCTTAGATGGTTAGCTATAGTGCAGTTTTTATGTTCAGACATTGAGTAAAATTTTCTGAATACTTGTGCTCTCAGCAATTGTTTTATGAGATACTTGTGTCTGTTTGTGTTTGCTTCGTGCAAAAGTCTACTTTGCTTAATGATGGTGATTGAATTATTTATTGAACACTCCTAAGCAATGCCTTCTAGTGAGGGGTGTGCATAAGATGGGAAATTGCTGAGTGGCAGACAGCTTTTGATTTATTTTCTATTACACAATAGAGATATGCTGACTCGTGGAAATACAAGGGTTATAAACGAAAGCTGAATTTATTCTGATAGCAAAATACTGCGGATGCTGGAAATCCGAAATAACAACAGAAAACGCTGGAAAAACTCAGCAGGCCAGGCAACATCCATGGAGAAAGAAAACCATTTATTCTGAATTTATTCTGTTTAATTTCTTTTTAAGATAGATGGCACATTACTGGAAGATAATTGTGCAGATATGCCATCTAAAAAAAATACACAAACATTCTATATAAAGTGAAATTACGGTATTGTTAAATGGGCTTGGTAGTGAGGTGGGTGAGAACAGGGCACTTTTTCATACAAGACTTATATTGGAATCTTCCCTGTGCAAATGAAAAGGAGAAAAACAACTCTTCGGTGATTCTCATTAATTGAAACTGGTGTGGGCAGTCTCAGAAGAGCTTGCAGCTTGAACTAAACTGCTGTAAGATTTAGCATAATTGGCATTGCCAATCTCACTCAGAGAGGCTAGAAGAAGCAGCATTTTGAGAAATGGAGAAGTCACATTGGTGCAGATGGATGGTACTGATTTTAAGTCTGAGTTAAGGCAACCCATTGACATAATTTAGGGACAACTTCTAAATGCACCTGACATGCTATATTTCATCTGTGAGTGTTTGATGCTGCTCTTGCTTTCACAATGTGATGGGGGTGGGGGGGGGGGGTGGTGTTGTGGCGGCACGGAGGGATGCTATTCTTTGCCTGGATGATGGGAAAATGTATACATGTACAGTTAGTACACTGTGGAGCTCCAAAAGTTTTGCTCCAGTCTTTGAACTTTTGAATAATGGCTTCCATAATAATGTACAAGCACAAACCCTGAATTTCTGAATAATATAGTATTGAAAGGAAATTCAAATGCAATTAGAGAAAGTTGAGAAAGCTTTATGAATTGACACTGAATGACTCAATATTGTCTGTAATATAAGACCCCTTTAAATTATATTAAACATTCATTCCTCTTACCCATTTTACACAATGTAGTGCATAAAGTTTACAATACTGCCAGGATGTTTGATGCTTGAAGAGATGTGATCATTTTCATTTATGGCGCAGCAACATATAATGAGATAATATCAGTCTGGGTTTACATGCTAGCTGAATTGCAAATCAATACAAATCATTTTTCTCTTTTTTGAACAATATTGGTCAATATACATTTACCACAGCAGCTGCCTTGGGGTATTGTTTCTTTTACCTACTGGTCATATGATAGGATCAAGCTAATGGGTTCATTTACTTTCTTTTTATGTGATTATTTTGTTGAAGATTTAATGCAAATAATTTGAAAAGAAGCAGAAGATGATTTTCTTTGTAAGAACAGTTTGTTTAACTGTTTCAACTGACTGTACACATTCTTTCTTATTCTAGCTAGCCAGCAATACAAAAAGACGATTTGGTATTCTCAAACGGTCAAGGCCAAGCTTATCAACAATAAACAGTCCCAAGTGACTGGAGATGCTCCATACTTTTTAAGTGATGGTTGAATGTGATGCCAGTCAGGTTTGACTAGACTAAATGGCTTTACAGCCAATAATCTTGTCAATAAGGATGCTGGAGATAGTACCACTGTGGTTTATTGAAGCCTTGTTTTTTTTCTTTCTGGAAAATGTCTGAATTAAAAGGCTTGTTATCCCTGTATAGTCAGAGCTTTTATAAATGTGTTGGGAGAGTAAATAATGTATTGTCATAGTTCTGCATTGTCCATTATTTGTACGATATGAAGTTTAACTGTGTGAATATTATTTGGTGGGGGTCATTCTGATTAAGTATATTTATTTTTCAAAATACTATTTATCTCTATTTTGGTAACTTGTACTTTTTTTAGTGATCATGTGTATTAAAGGAGCTGTGTTAATGAAATTTCTTCAGTTTTACTTTGCATATGGAAAGCTCCTTTGTAGAACTACACATCCCTCAACTGTATAGTTGTTGCAAGTGAGTTATATTGTTGAAAACTTTGCCATATGACAGTTTAGTGCTCCGTTTAGTAGTAAAAAAGTGGAATTCAGTGAACCCTAATTAGGATTTATTCAACTGAACAATTTTGTTTACCATGAAGCCTTCTTAACATGCTTTTTCTTAAAGGAAAGGGTTAATTTTAACTACGATTACGTTTCCCATCTCTCTACTGCAATAATGAAAATAAAAAAACACTCATTACCAACAGTGTGGGTACTTCTGGTTGCTGGCCAGTCTGATGACATCATCCGTCTGCCCGGACACAAATTAATCCCATAACATCACACCGCACACGTGCATTCAGTGTTGTCCAATTACACTTCCCACTTCCCTGCGTTGTCAGGACAGTTCTTCATTCGGCAAAGTGTCATGGTCAGCAAATGTAGCCAATAAAAAATACAGTGCAGTCTACATATAGAATAATGTAGAATTATATAGAATATACAGCACAGATACATTCACCCCAATCAGTCCACGCCAGTGTTTACGCTGCACTCGTGCCTCCTCCCATCCTTCCTCATCTAACTCTATCAGCATACCCCTCTATTCCCTTCACCCTCATATGTTTATCTAGCTTCCCCTTAAATGCATCTATACTATTCGCCTCAATTACTCCCTGTAGTGAGTTCCACATTCTTACCACTCTCTGGGTACAGAAGTTTCTTCTCAATTACCTATTTGATTTCTTTTATTGATGTCTCTAGTTTTGCTTTTCCCCACAAGTGGAACCACTCTCTCGGTGTCTACTTTATCAAAACCTTGCATAATGTTCAAGACCTCTATTAGGTCACCCCTCAGTCTCCTCTTGAGAAAAGAGACCCAGCCTCTTCATCCTGTCCTGATAGATATAACCTCGCAGTTCTGGTATCATCCTTGTAGATCTTGTTTTGCACCCTCTCCAGTGCCTCTATATCCTTTTTATAACATGGCGACCAGAACTGTACACAGTACTCCAAGTGTGGTCTAAGCCAGGCGTACTTGTACTCTGAGATCCCTTTGCTCTTCTGATCCTTGTGGGACCCCACTTCCCACCTTCTGCAACTCTGAATAGCTACCCTTTACCACTACTCTCTGCTTTCTGTCTTGCAGCCAGCTAGCTATCCATTCTGCTACTTGTCCCCTGACTCCGCATTCTCTGACCTTATTTATTAAGTTATTATGTGGTACCTTATGGAAGGCCTTTTGGAAATCGAGATATATTACATCTACTGCATTACCCTCGTCTACTCACTCTCTCTCTCTTACCTCTTTGAACATTTTGTTAAATATAATTACTGCCAATTTCCTGTACTAAAAATTTATGAAATGAGGATGTAAGTTCATAGAAACATAGAAGATAGGAGCAGGAGTAGGCCATTCGGCCCCTCGAGCCTGCTCCGCCATTCAAAGCGATCATGGCTGATCATCCAAGTTCAGTACCCAGTACCTGCTTTCTCCCCATACCCCTTGATCCCTTTAGCCTTAAGAAATATATCCAACTCCTTCTTGAATATATTTAATGAATTGGCCTCTACTGCCTTCTGTGGTAGAGAATTCCACAGGTTCACCACTCTCTGGGTGAAGAAATTCCTCCTCATTTCTGTCCTAAAAGGCCTACCCCTTATCCTTAGACTGTGACCCCTGGTTCTGGATTCCCTGACCATCAGGAACATCCTCCCTGCATCTAGTCTGTCCAGTCCTGCCAGAATTTTATAAGTTTCAATGAGATCCCCTCTCATTCTTCTAAACTCCAGCGAGTACAAGCCCAATCGATGTGTGATTGACAAAAATGACTGGACTTCAACATTCATAGCTTCGTTGAAACCCTGGTGTAATCCATTTTTGACATAATATAATAAATGGGTAAAGATAAATGGGTAAAGTTTTCAAATCTGTGTGTTAAAAATGAAAAGATACTTTTAAAATACATAGTACATTATGTCACGCTTCCTTTTATTTGTGGTAACTGCGAATTGTAGTACACAATGAGCAGTAGCTAACTCCAGAACAGTGTAGATAATAAGGTGATGCAAATGACATTGTAGAAATTTGGGGATTGGACCACAAACCCACATACCAGCCCCACTGAGCATACATATTGGGATTTGTAAAGCAAGCCCCCCACCCCCCCCCACAAAATCGCTTTTTCCACCCCCACCCCATGCACCCAACTAAACCGAGTGAACATGATTTTTCCATTCTTAGTGAATAGATTATGTCCGTATCCTAATTGCACACACAGGATTCAGCCCCCGAATGACCAGATTCTCTCTCTGTCCCCCTTCTCCTTTCTCCCTCTTCTGTTCCCTCAGCTATCCCTCCCCCCTCTTCTGCACCTTCTTTCCTATTCTGCCCTCTCATACCCATCCCTTCCCTCCCTCCTCCCCTCTTCCTTCTCTCCCCTCCCTCTTCCTCTTCCCCTTTCCTCCTCCCTCACTTCCTTCCCTCCCTCTCGCTCCTGTCTTCTCTTCCCCCTCGCTCCCGTCTTCCCTCCCATCTTGTCATCACGGCTCCTCTCCTTTCCCACCTCTTTCTCCACCCCCCCCCCCCACCTTTACCCACTCCTCCACACTCACATCTGCCTCCTTACTTACTCCTCTTGAATCCAATTAAATTATCCTCCGGCCTCTAACTGTCTAATATTGCACTTGGCCTTGATTCCCCATTTGTAATGCTATGGATGATTGATTAATTTGTTGATAAGTTTCAATTCAATTTCCTCTTCACTGTTACATGTTCTATAGTATACTTGCAATAATGTGACCAATCCCTTGATATTCCTTGGTCAGTCCAAAGGGGTTCCGTTTGCACCACTTTTATATTTAAATCTTTAAACCTTTCAGTGCTATGATACTTCGACACCTCCTCCCTTTTTTCCTTCTCTATCCTGCCTGAAAGTTTTATACCTAAGTATGTTTAATTGCCATGTTGACTCAGCTGCAGCTATGTTTATGTCATGTTTTTCTACTTTTAAACAATGACTGTAGCTTCCTAATTGTGTTTGTTATACTCTACACATCAATGTACAAACATTTTAGTTTGAATTCCCATGGTTTTTCAGTTACCTACTTTCTTCTTTATACTATCTTGTCCTATCTAATCTCTTTCCAGCCCCAGTGCAAGTGTGCTGTAGAATTCCATGTCCTGAGCAAATTTAAATGTCTTGAATGTCATGGCAATACTGCTTGAATTTGCAGACCAGTAATCAGTTATATGGGTATTAGGACAGTAGGGTAACATTGTATGTAATTTAGAACCTTTAAATATGAATAATATAGCCACCAGTCCATTAAAACACTTAGTAAACAAAGGGGATTATAGTGCAATAATGACAAGTGTTCTGTCACTTGATGTTAGTAGTTCAGTCAGTAAACTATACCATGTTCAAATTGTGCTCAAAACATTGAGCATATTACGGCTTTTTTTTCTTTCTGCACTAATGAAATAAGGTATTTATGACTAGTTATGCTGTATTTTCCTTTTATCCTTTTGCAACTACAGGCAATTTGGCACATGCCAAAAACTGTAAAAAGAAATTAGATTCTGCATTTGGCTCTAATTATAATGCAAAGCACTGGTACCAGTTCTGCAGCCATTTTGTTGACTATGCACAAGAGGAACAGAATCCAGGAGTATTCAAAAGATAACTATACATGCCGGCTGTAGTTTTAAATTATATTTGCATCTGTAATTTATTAAAAATGCTATACTAACATCCATAAATATCACACTCCAGATGTTACACTTAGTTATAATACAAAACAACCTTAAAATGCTGGTGCTTCTGGGCTGCAGCCTGAAGCTGATGAGCCATCCACAAAGTTCCCTTACCAAACAAAAGTTTAAATCTGCACAACCTCAGGGTGTGTATACTTATACCAAATAGAATTTCTGCAATTTATGGGTCACTCTAGCTTAAACACAACTCCACCTCACCAGGAAAATGATGGGGCAGATTTTGCGGTGGGTATGACGGCGTACTCTGAGTACGCCATCATACCGCCTTTGAAATTGACCGCAAGTTCGGGATTTCCATGCACTAAATCCCGAACTTGTGATCTGTCAAAGTACGTCTTGACAGATGATCCGCACCACCTTGGAAATCCCGATTGCTGGCGTAGAGTTGGGCTAATTGCCCCCCAACTGCCCAGCAATTACATACAAAAATGTTATGGTTGATGCAAACAGGGGCAGGACCTGTTTGCATCAGTGTAAGGGGATTAGATAGAGACAGTTACTCATTCTATTAGCTCCGGAATGTGTGTAAAACTGTCCGAAACACCTCCAGTGATCAGTGTACAGATTTTTCTGATCTTTGTTTGGGCTCTGTTGTATTTATGTTTGTATCACCTGTCCATGTTATTTCATATGAAATTTCACAGAGCTTCAACAATTTATCAGAACTCTAATTTCTAAATTAGATTTAAGAATTAATTCCTAAATAATTTCTTTAGGTCATGTTGGAACTATTTATTCTCCTCGTCCATATAATTATTCTGAAAATACATCGGGTGAAATGCAGTATTAGGAAAGTAACACGCATACGCAGCGTCAGAGAGCAAATTCACGAAGGAGGGACACATCAGGTAAATTCATATTCTTTTCGCAGTTCAGCAGCGTACTCCATAGTTACGCCGCCGACCGCAATTTCTGGGCCAATATATTGGGCCTGAATTTGCAATTGGAGGATGCTGTAGATCATCAAAATATTTACGCATTTACCTGGTGGTCCAAAACATATGGAGGCTTGTGTAGAGGCCCACGTATCCCAGGAGCGCATGCGGTTCGCAAACACCCCTGGGATCACGTGGGCCAGCCCAACCAATGATAGAAGGGAATCCCCCTTCATACTTATGACAGTTCCGTACGTACGGAAACCCCATAGTATGAATGGGTATGACTTAAAAAATACACGAACACATGAAATAATTTTTTTTAAATTTACATATATAAAATTAATTAAAATGGCATTTAATTAAATATTTTAAACAAAAATTTAATTATTTGAAAAAAAATTATGTGATAACGGCCAAATATAAACTTACCTTCTTGGACAAGGTTTTTAACGTATAAGTGAGTGATAAAATTTTATTTTTCTATTTTTTAAAACTCTTATCTGGTAAAAGCAGGCCTTTTGCACTGAAGAAAACTTGAAGTAAATGAAGAAAAGAATGACTTGCATTTATATAGCGCCTTTCACGACCACCGGACGTCTCAAAGAGCTTCACAGCCAGTGAAGTACTTTTTTGAAGTGGAGTCACTGTTGTAATGTAGGAAACACTGCAGCCAATTTGCACACAGCAAGGTCCCACAAACAGCAATATGCTAATGTCCAATGTGTTTTTGTTATGTTGGTTGAGGGATAAATATTGGTGAGGACACTGGGGATAACTCCTCTGCTCTTCTTTGAAATAGTGCCATGGGATCTTTTACGTCCACCTGAGAGAGCAGACGGGACCTCGGTTTAACATCTGAGTGGGACTTGAACCCACATCCTTCTGACTCGGAGGCGAGTGTGCTACCAACTGAGCCACAGCTGGCAATATACATTTATGTTGTAAAACAGGCTTTCACTAATAGAATATGGGGCAGAATTTCTTGGCCATTAACATGGCTTGGGGTTACCCCCAGGGCAGGCTGGATCTTTGGCAGGGCTTAGCGTCAGCAGCAGAGGGACACAATTTGAGTGCTTCCCAAGCCTACAGCTGCATATTGGGCTTCTGAGATTGGAGCCTTCCGCCTGCTGAATTTCATCAGCAGCTAGAAGGCCCTGATTGCCTCCAAGTATCCTGGGAGTGGTTATGATTTTTTAAAAATTAACCTAGCCTTCTGTTTTTGGCCTGCACCCAGGACCCCTGGGATGCGAAGTCAGGAACGCCCATCCCTCCTCAATGATATAACTGGAATGGGCCTGTACCCACTGCATTCCCCCTTGCCCGCCACCTTCCCCCCAACCCCCCCCAAAAAAAACCTCCCCGGAAGCCCCAGAAGTTCCAGGGTAATGTAAAGAGGAAAGAGACCTGGAAAATGGGTTCCTGTCCCTTTTTCCTATTCTTTTTGTACTCCTTGTATCCCATGATGGAATAGTTCACTCCCACAATGGTGACAGAATGTACTGGATCATTGATACAAGCAAATCTTCCAGTTAAATGGCAATTGAGGGATTTTATGTTAGAAAACTAAAGTTTTACAATGAAACTGAAAAGATGATACTATAATAATTGCCTTGTACTGCACTTTTGGGATGAGTGCCACACTATGATTTTTGTCATGGGGGCCCTAAAATTTCAAATTAAAATAATTTATTATGTAAAATGTGCCTTCAAGTACTGTAAAATCTCGTGCTCAAGTTGACTTTCAGGCAGGGTTTTAGAATATGAAAATTTAGTTGTAGCTGATATTACACAATAGAAAAGAAAAAACTCCAGATTCTGGAGATCTGAATTCAAAATAGAAAATGTTGGAAATTCACAGCGGGCTCATCAGCATCTGAAAAACTTTCTTTTTAGTCTCTTGACAATTATAAAAGTGGATGCAATCTTTTAACAGGTGGGGATCAATGTATGATTTTACAATAATAAAAGTAAAATCTTCTCATTTGTCCAATTGATAAATGAGCAAATTCAAATTTTTTTATGCTTTGCTAATGAATACAAACCTAAGAAAGTGGAAACCTGGAACAGTAGTGTTCCCTGTAATCAGCAGTTTTAAAGTTATAGGCCTGAGCGTGATTACTGAGCATCATTTCACCTTCATTTTAAACGTATGAAAACTATGCCCCTTGGTTGTCATTTGACGAACTGAAACAGAAAAAGCTAAACAGCACAGTGGATGCTTCATCAAGAATACTCATTCAGAGTGATGAATGCGGCTAAACACACATTTGTCCGTAAAACTCTGTGAGTGGATGAGCATCATTAAGCATGAGAAATAGGTGTAGCATGCTGAGAAGAGAGTGGAGCAAACAGATGTTGTGAATTTAAGCAGGCATCGTTCATCCAGTAGTCCATAGTTAATACAGTTGAAGGTGATCCTTTCTTGTTGTTAATAAGCATAAGCAGAGGAGATATGATAACACTGCTACACTATGTGTTCAGGACATGGAGGTTGCATTCATCATTCTTTCAGCTTTTAAAAGTGTAACATGCAGTTTAGGTGGTAATCGGCTTATGTTTTTTGTTTAATTTGTATGCAAACTGCACAGATTTTTAAAAGAAAAGTAGTGCCGATATTGGTGCATATTTGTGAAGTGCACTGTGCTTATTATTGGACATGATAAAAGTCATACTTGCAGTTTGAAGCCAAGATTATTGAACAATAAGCAGTCTTTTCAGTGTAAAATAACATCTTCAATGCACAGCTCCCACCACTGTGTTCAGTTTCAGAACAGACTAAATGAAAAATGTCCACACCACCAAAAGATTCACTAGACCTTTAATACAATAGACAAGTAAAGGTTGAAGAATACAATTTGCACATCAGGTTAAACCAGAAAGTGTTGATCCCCATGTATGTTTCCAATATTGTGACAAAATTGGTAACATACCTCTTCAAACCACCTGCTAACGAGGATCAGAATGCAAAGCAGAAAGCTGAAATTGTGTAGTATTAGCCCTATGTGATATAGTGCAGATGACATACAGTGAAATGCCATTGTCTAAAAGACCATCTGATGTAGAGTGACCAGCTATCTGCAGTGGCTGCCCAATGTGTCTTGGATATGTTGGTAAAGACTGCCAAAAGACCATCCCAGAATTGATCATTGTAGATAAGTTGAAATGTATCTTTTTAATATGCAAGTGTGTAAAGATTGTACAGTTTTGTGATTTACATGGGTTGCTGGGCAGTTCCAATCTAATATCCCTCAAGTAGCATAGGAAATCTTAGAATATGTACATGCAGTGATGTATCACTGTGAAATGTTTTAATGATATCCTGTCCTAACAGTAATCTTTTTATACAGTACCCTTTTTAATATAGCCATGTATTATTAAAAAGAAATGTGAGCTGCTTTCAGAATATTGCGACTTTTGCTTCTGGCAGTATATAGATTCAGTATGATTCAAATTGCACCATGTTCATTTACTTATTTATTACTTATTTTGAGCATGCTATGATTAAAATTGTTTTTATAATAATGCGGAAAGCATATACCATTAGAATAATAGAGACTTTTCTGTAGTATTGAAATACTTGCTTTGCCATTATACATTAGAAGACTAATCATTTTATGATTATAGGCACCAAGCTATTTTGATTATGTCCAGCTGCAAGCTACATCTCCAATTTTTTAAACACAATCTAATGTTTGTTTAAACAGGCTTTTGCTAAAGGCAAAATTAATTGTATGGTACAGAATATATATTGTACTTAAACAAAAAAAACTATTTGCAGAAGAGCGCCCCCCCCCCCCAAAAAAAAAAAATGACAGCCCTATTTAACATTTAGTCCAATATTAACCTGGTTGAGTTTTTATCACCTGCACTTGGAACTTGCTTTCTGGAACCAATACGATGGTCACCAGCTTTTCAACATCAGATCTATTTAAAACGTTCTGTTAAAGGGTAAACTGAGGCAAACTTAAAACACAAACTTTGGTCAGCAGAGGGGCTTTTTTGGTGACTACTAATGTCTGCTTAAGGATTTGAAGATGTTCGCTCCTCACCTGCTTTCTCATTTTTTTAGATTTCAGTGACCATCTAACTTTTTTTTCTCTTTGACAAATTATAGGAACTTTCAATTTCTGGTTCTTGGGATGATTGAAATAAGGCTTTTTTTTAAAAATGTGTCTTGTTGGCTACAGATATGACGTACATTAGGGGTTTACAATACACTTTTATTACAACTGGAAGCCACCTTCTAAATAATAGCATTGGTGATTGGCTGCAGATCACTATTCAAAAACTCCTTTAAAAATGTTTTAAGGCTAGTTCGTATCCTTGTGTCTGGGTCCAAAAGTATTGTATTTCATGAACTAGTTATTCATTTCAAACTTGACTATTTTTCTGCTTTGTTGCATGAGCTATGGTGGTGAGGGGAACATCTCGGTGAGAACTAACCATACCTGAACCTCCTGAAGCATTTTACCAGATTAGGACCTATTATGATGCTTTGTTATAAAATACTGTACAGTTGGGAAGGCCCAGAACCCCATGTACCCACCACTGGTGACCCTTTTTAATGACCAGGAATGGTATATTTAAAATATATTAACTCATTCCAGTAGCTGTGTAGCTATAGCCTTCTTACAAATTATAGCCTTATTACAAAATGAGCACAATCTAATTGTAGGTCGTTAGCTATTTAAATGTAGAGTTTGGCAAAGTACAGTCTACAGAGTTGCTTTTCAATTTAGAAGACTTTTTAATGTATTTTCAGTTGGAACAAGCTAAATTTGTTTCAGAATATGCCCGCTAACGTGCAATATGTACACATCCCCAGGTCCCTTACCATTCTGTATATGCCTTAATACGATTTACTGTACAGCAAATGAAAAATACAGGCTTCAACTGCCTGACAACAGGTGCTAGTTACATGAGCAGGCTCCATTTGTTACCCAGTCTCTTATTCTCATTTGCAGCACAATGAATTGCATTTAGGAGAGCACTGACTGCTAAGGGGTCTTGACATGTTTTTATTGATTTGCATAGGTTATATGCATGTAATCCTGTTTGTAGTCAAATTGTAGCTGAAGTAAATTCAAGCCACCGCCACTTGTTTGGAGAAAATTACAGTTATCACAAGGGGATCCAAGATGGAGTAGGGCTGGGTAAAAACGACACGCAGCCCATTGGAGTCTTGGGGCTTCTATTAAGATTTATAGGCTATAGGATTCTTTAGGGCTTAAACATTATTCATAGTAAACCCTCTCCATCTTGTATTATGTATGAAAACTGGCAGTTTTAGGAAAGAGAGCAGCTTAAAGTTTCAGTATTAAAATTTACCGTAAAGATGCAAGTTTATCCTCCAACCTTTTTATAGCATTTTATTTACAAACTTAGTCACCTAGTACTGAAGAAATAAACCAACAAGATGCAAAGCAATTGAAGAACAATCTTTTGTATTTTCCTGTGCATAATCATACACATTTATGCTACAGTCAGTGTAATCCTGTATTCACCATGCTTTCACTGTTCTCTTTTTGATATAATTTCTTGCTACAAAATTTTTAAGGCAAAAATGAACATTTTATAATGAAGTCTTTATATTTTCATAGTTAAGATGTTCTAAATGTTTGATGTATCCAAATCCTTAAAATATTTAGTCATTATAAAGTACTCACCGTCTATGGTGAATGGTTGTTTACTTTGGCTCTTATTTACCAATGGGACTGACTATGAACAAAATAGCTGCACAAAAGGGCTAGGGCACTGGGATGCAACATTTGAACATATGATACTTTCTCATGTGACTGAAAACCTATTGATTTTGCAGGCCATAGTGCACAGGTCAAGGGTAAGGTACCCTCAGAAAATATTTGACATAACAGCACAGATGTAACAAATTGCTGAACTCAAGGGGAAAAATTCAGTATTGCCCCGTTTGGGGCGCCATTATCGGCCGTGCGCAAAGTTTAGCGCCTGGTGCTAATTATCGCCTCCGACGGCAAACTTGGCTTTTATCGCCCCTGGAGGTGATTGGAGCGCTAAATCAGGCACTTCACACCTGTCTTAAGGCACAAAGGCCGAGGAGCGAGGCGCTACCTCAGAGCGCTGGCGAAGCTCGTGATGTCAGTCAGCAATGTAACACAGACACACTGGTGCCGGCCAGTTCTTAAAGGGGAGTTCTGACGAAAGGTCATCGACCTGAAACGTTAACTCTGTGTCTTTCTTCACAGATGCTGCTTGACCTGCTGAGTTTCTCCAGCATTTTCTGTTTTTATCTTAAAGGGGAGGGTTGATTTTGCTCTCCATCCACATCCTGCTCATTGCAGCCTTGAATCTCGGCCTGGAGAGACCTGTACAACAAATCTGCTGGAAAAAACAATGGAGAGACCCAGTGAAAGAGCTCAGAGTGCAGCCCCCACAGTCTCTTCTAAATTGATACAAGGAAGGGCAAATCAAAATGAACCTGCAAAGTGCTGCTCAGTACCCAAAACTCCTTCACACTGCGTTGAATCTCTCCAGACGTCTCTCTCTCTCTCTCTCTCAGAATGCGTGGTGCAAAAATGTCACCAACAAAAAAAAGGCAGGAAGCGGTTGCCTTTAAATAGCGCTTCCCCAGTCCCTTCCTGACTGCAAAACGCTCCCCTCAACCTGCCGTGGCAGGCGGTAAGGCGGGGGCGCCACTCAATATCCAGTCCGGGGAGCTACCCGGGCGTTGCGCACTCGACTGACATCATGATCTGCCGGCGCAGGAGATCGTGGCGGTAGTGTTTAGCGCCGCTGCAAAATGTCCAGTTAATTTCGCGAGCGGCGCAAACATCGCCGCGCCCGGGCGCTAGTTGCTTTGCGCCCCATTAGCGCCCTCTATCAAGTAGTAAGTGTTCAGGCCTGAATGCTATGTAATGATTACAATTAACTCAGTATAGTATAATGCACCAGTAAACCCATTTTCAGGTGGCCATTTGAATACTGATCTGTTTTCAGATGGTTGCACTGGGGGATTAACCTATTGTCATTTTTTGTTGTTCTGCTCCTTTGGGTGTGTATGCCGGTCAGGGAGCATTCATATTATAAATGTAGCATTGGCCTGAACTGGATTTGTTTCACACCAGCTCAGCAGTTATAGTGTAAATGTAACAAGAATCCAGAGTTGGAGCCTGACACAGCAGCAGAGCAAAGGAGGAGGTAGTCTCACTTTGGTTCATTTTGTTGTCCGTTTGGACATTGATACTCGATATACACTCCACAAGTCGAAGGTAGATGCAAATTTGAAACAGCTTCATATTGATACTAAACTTGTAGTATGAATGCATCAATTAATGGTTTTGGCCAGCCACTCCTGATAATCTCATCTGTTAGGAGGAGTACACTTTGATCCAGGAGGCAGTCACACCCCTTAGGTTAGGTTGTGGTACAGGTCTGGTTAGTGGTCAGGGACAGGAGGGTGTGACTGCAACTCAGGCAGGTAAGAGGACCCCAGATGCAGTGCTGGAGGAGCCTCAGCCTTTGCCCCTTGTCCAACAGGTATGAGGTTCTTGCTGCCTGTGTGGATGAAGGAAAAGCCTGCAGGATGGATGAGCAAGCTGACCATGGCACCGTGGTGCAGGAGGCTATTGGGAGTGAAAGGGAATGGAGTTGTGGTAGGGGACAGTATAGTCAGGGGGATAGATACTGTTTTCTGCAGCTGCGACCGAGAGTTCCAAAGGTTGTGTTGCCTGCCGAGTGCCAGGGTTAATGACATCTCGTGGCTGGAGGAGAACCTAGAATGGGAGGGGGAGGATCCAGTTGTCGTGGTCCATGTCGGAGCCAACGACATAGGTAGAACTAGGAATGAGGTTCTGCTGAGGGAGTATGAGGAGCTAGGATCCAAATTAAAAAGAAGACCCTCAAAGGTTATAAGCTCTGGATTGTTACCTGAGCCACGTGCAAATTGGCATAGGGACAAACAGATTAGAGGTTTAAATGTGTGGCTCAACGAGTGTTGTGGGAGGAAAGGATTTCAGTTCATTGGGCACTGGCACCAGTACTGGGGAAAGAGGGAGCTGTTCCATTGGGACGGGCTCCACTTAAACTGGGCTGGGACCAGTGTCCTGGTGAACCGAATAACTAGGGCAGTAGACAGGGCTTTAAACTAATGAAGGGTGGGTGGGGGGGAGCGAGGATTCAGGAAAGAGTAAATTTAAAAGCAGTGAGAAATGTTAAGGCTCTAGAGCAGAGTGGGTCAGGAAGGGACAGAGAGAATAACAAAGGTAATAAGGCATCAGTGACTCAGGTGACATCAGGGAAAAATAGAAATAAGTCAAAGCTAAAGGCACTATATCTGCGCATAGCATTCACAACAAAACAGATGAATTAATAGCGCAGATAGAAGTTAATGGCCCAGTAATTCCTGTCACAACGCGTGAGTATGGACAGGGTACTCACGCGTGTGCCAGGAGGAATTGCCGGTTTTCAGCATGCACAGCGCATGCGCTGAAAACCGGCATTTCCTGTCCTCTGACCCAAGGGGTTAAGAGGCTGAACGCATGCGCGGTATTGGGCAGCGCGTGCGACTTGGATTTCCTGTATTTTTACAGATTTGCGCATGTGTAAAGGGCTCCGGTTTTTACGCATTGAAAAACCACACGTAAGTACTTAGTTTTACAGGTAAGTGGTCTTTTAGTACAATTTAGAATTTTTTTTTTCCACAGGTTTATTATTTTTAAAGAATCTACAGTAAGGTAAGTTTAGTTTTAGACCCTATTTTTTAAAATTTTATTTTTTTCAAAAATTTGATTAATTGTTTAAAATAGTTTTTTGAAGTTATTCATAGTTAATTTAATTATTGGGATGCTTTTTAAAATTTTATTTAAAGTTTTAGTGTTTTGGGGTGCCGTACTTTTCATGAGTTTGACAGTCTTTACTATCAAACTTATGAATGAAGTTTCCCCTCCCCTGATTGGCTGAACAGTGCTCACCTGATCCCAGCCGGCACATCGCACTAACTACGCCGCTGAGTCAGGTTAGCACAGCGCGCCGACATCAGAACCTGGCCACTGACAGGAAATCCACTGCGGGCCAGATTTCAGATGTCGGCGCGCAGGGTGAGCGCACATCGGGGGCTTGCACACGCGGCAAGCCCCCGACACCAAGTTCTGGGCCAATAGGTTTGATCTAATAGTCATTAAGGAGACATGGTTGCAATGTTGCCAAGGTTGGGAACTAAATATTCCAGGATACTTAACTTTTAGAAGAGATAGGCAAAATGGAAAAGGAGGAGGGGTAGCTTTGGTAATAAAGGATGGGATAAAGGCAGTAGAGAGAAAGGGGGAAAAATTCAGTTGTTTGCACCTCCCATTAGTGCCTTAAGAGGGCGCCGATTGGGGTGCAAAGCAACTAGAGGCCGGGCGCGGCGATGTTTGTGCCGCTCGTGAAATTAACTAGACATTTTGCGGCGGCGCTAAACACTACCGCCACAATCTACTGCGCCGGCAGATTGTGACGTCAGTCAAGTGCGCAGCGCCCCGGACCGGATATTGAGTGGCGCCCCCTGCCTTACCGCCTGCCACTAGCAACGACAGGTTGAGGGGAGCGTTATGCTGTCAGAAAGGGACTAGGGGAGCGCTATTTAAAGGCGACCGCTTCCTGCCTTTTTTTGTCGTGACATTTTTGCACCACGCAGTCTAAGAGAGAGAGAGAGACGTCTGGAGAGATTCAATGCAGTGTGAAGGAGTTTTGAGTACTGAGCAGCACTTTGCAGGTTTATTTTGATTTGCCCTTCATTGCTGCGCCAGCGCTCTGAGGTAGCACCTCACTCCTTGGCGTTTGCGCCTTAAGACAGGTGGGAAGCGCCTGATTTAGTGCTCCAATCACCTCCAGGGGCGATAAAAGCCAAGTTTGCTGTCGGAGGTGATAATTAGCGCCAGGCGCTGAATTTTGCGCACGGATGATAACGGCGCCCCAAATGGGGCGATACCGAATTTTTCCCCCAAAGGATTTTAGCTCCGAAAATCAAGAAGGAGAATCAGTTTGGGTGGAGCTAAGAAACAGCAAGGGGCAGAAAACTTTGGTGGGAGTTGTTTTTCGGCCCCCAAACAATAGTTGTAATGTAGGGCAGAGTATAAATCAGGATTTAGAGGCGAATGTAACAAGGGAAATACAGTAATCATGGGGGACTTTAATCTACATATAGACTGGGCAAACCAAATTTGCAGTAATGGTGTGGAGGACGAATTCATGGAATGTATACACGATAGTTTTCTAGATCAGTATGTTGAGGAACCTACAAGGGAACAGGCTATTTTAGATCTAGTATTGTGCAATGAGAAAGGGTTAATTAATAACCTTGTAGTAAAGGGGCCTTTAGTTAAGAGTGACCATAATATGATAGAATTTTATATTGAGTTTGAAAGTGATTAAGTCTTAAATTTAAACAAAGCTAACTATGTAGGTAACAACAGAAAATGCTGGAAAAACTCAGCAGGCCAGGCAACACCCGTGGAGAGAAAACAGAGTCGACGTTTCGGGTCTAACCCTTTTTCAAAACTGGAAAGGAAATGAAATAGATCGAAAGGCAGGGCTGGGAGAGAACAAAAGAAGTGAAGAGACATTAAGAGGTATTCAAAACGAGACAAGATGGTGATAGAACTAGTGGAGACAAAAGACGGCTCTAGATTAGGTGTGAAATGTTCTGCCAGAATGAGAGACAGTTGCCATGTGGGAGAGAACAAAAAAAAGGGGTGGGGGGTGGGTAAAGGGCCAAAACAAAGATGTGGATAAAATATAAGCAAAAATGTAATGGGGGTCGAGGTTATGAACTGAAATTGTTGAACTCTATGTTGAGTCCGGAAGGCTGTAAAGTGCCTAATCGGAAGATGAGGTGCTGTTCCTCGAGTTTACGTTGAGCTTCCGTGGAACAATGCGAGAGCCCGAGTACAGTGAGGTCTGAGACCCACTCGGACCTCACTGTACCCGGGCTCTTGCATTGTTCCACGGAAGCTCAACGTAAACTCGAGGAACAGCACCTCATCTTCCGATTAGGCACTTTACAGCCTTCCGGACTCAACATAGAGTTCAACAATTTCAGTTCATAACCTCGGCCCCCATTACATTTTTGCTTATATTTTATTGACATCTTTGTTTTGGCCCTTTTTCCCCCCCCCCCCCCCCACTTTTTTTTTGTTCTCTCCCACATGGCAGCTGTCTCTCATTCTGGCAGAACATTTCACACCTAATCTAGAGCCGTCTTTTGTCTCCACTAGTCCTATCACCATCTTGTCTCGTTTTGAATACCTCTTAATGTCTCTTCACTTCTTTTGATCTCTCCCAGCCCTGCCTTTCGATCTATTTCATTTCCTTTCCAATTTTGAAAAAAGGTTAGACCCGAAACGTCGACTCTATTTTCTCTCCACGGATGTTGCCTGGCCTGCTGAATTTTTCCAGCATTTTCTGTTGTTATTTCGGATTTCCAACATCTGCAGTATTTTGCTATCAAACTATGTAGGTATGTGGAGCGAGTTGGCTAAGGTAGATTGGGAAACTACATTAAAAGGTATGATGGTAGAGAAGCAATGGCTAGCATTTAAAGAATTAATACATAATTTAAAACAAATATACATTCCTTTAAGGCACAAAAACCCCACAGGAAAAGTGGTCCAACCGTGGCTATCGAGAAGTGAAAGATAGTATTAGATCAAAGGAAGAGGCTTATAATGTGCTGAAAAGAGCAGTAAGCCTGAGGATTGGGAGGATTTGAGAATTCAGCAAAGGAGGACCAAGAAATTGATAAAGAAAGGGAAAATAGAATATGAGAGTAAACTAGCGAGAGACATAAAAACAGACTACAAAAGCTTCTATAGGTATGTAAAAAGGAAAAGATTAGTGAAAGTAAATGTGGGTCCCTTACAGGCTGAGACAGGAGAAATTATAATGGGGAATAAGGAAATGGCAGAGAAATTAAACAAATACTTTGTGTCTGTCTTAATGGAAGAAGACACAAAAAACTTCCCGGTGGAGAACCAAGGGTCTAGCGAGAATGAGGAACTGAAAGAAATTAGTATTAGTAAAAAAAAAAAAATAGCACTGGTGAAATTAATGGAACTGAAAGCTGATAAATCCCCTAGACCTGATGGCCTACATCCTAGGGTTTTGAAAGAGGTGGCTATAGAGATAGTGGATGCATTGGTTGTCATTTTCCAAAATTCCATAGATTCTAGAATGGTTCCCGTGGATTGGAAGGTAGCAAATGTAACCCCACTATTTAAGAAAGGAGGGAGAGAAAAACCGGGGAACTACAGACCAGTTATCCTAACATCAGTAGTAGGGAAAATGCTAGAATCTATTATTAAGGACGTGGTAACAGGGCACTTAGAAAATAATAATAGGTTTGGGCAAAGTCAACACAGATTTATGAAAGGGAAATCGTGTTTGACAAATCTGTTGGTGTTTTATGAGGTTGTAACTAGCAGAATAGATAAGGGGGAACCAGTGGATGTGGTGTATTTGGATTTTCAGAAGGCATTCGATAAGGTGCCACACAAGAGGTTATTAAACAAAATTAGGGCTCATGGGATTGAGGGTAATATACTAACATTGATTGAGGATTGGTTAACGGATAGAGAGTAGGAATAAACGGGTCATTTTTAGGTTGGCAGGCTGTAACTCGTGGGGTACCGCAAGGATCCGTGCTTGGGCCTCAGCTATTCACAATCTATATTAATGATTTGGATGAGGGGACCAAATGTATTATAGCCAAGTTTGCTGATGATACAAAGCTGGGTGGGAATGTTAGTTGTGAGGCGGATGCAAAGAGGCTTCAAGGGGATATAGACAGGCTAAGTGGGCGGGCAAGAACATGGCAAATGGAATATAATGTGGAGAAATGTGAAGTTATCCACTTTGGTAGGAAAAATAGAAAAGCAGAGTTTTTTAAATATTGGTGAGAGATTGGGAAATGTTTGTGTTCAGAAGAACCTACTCCTGCTCCTATTTCTTATGTTCTTAAACTGTTGAAGGCAACTTGAAACTGTGGTAACACTCCCACCTCTGACTCTAAGTCATGCATTCAAGCCCCACTCCATAAATTTGAGCTTATAATCTAAATTGGCACTTCAGTACAGTACGGAGGGAGTGCTGTACAGTCGGAGGTGCCCCCTTTCGGATCAAACATTAAACCGAGGTTTCGTTTGCCCCCCTCAGATGGATGTAAAAGATCCCATGGCACTATTTGAAGATGAGCAGGGGAGTTCTCCTGGCCAACATTAATCCCTCAACCAACACTTAAAACAGATGCTCTGGTTATTTATTTAACTGCTGTATGTGGGACCTTGTTGCATCTCTTACATTACGATGGTGACTACACTTTTAAAGTACTTAATTGGTAGTAAAGCGCTTTAAGACATCCTAAGGTTGTTAAATAAATACGAACCCTTGCTTATGGAAATAACAAGCATCAGTGGTGGTTAAGTTCAATTAAAATAGACTCCTTGTAGTATGTAAATAATGTAGCATAATAATAAACCAAATATATAGATAGATGGTGGAAAACTGCAGCCATTTTAATTACAATTTTGTCAACATAATACAGAGAGGCATACATTTCAAGTGTTTGGTATACTTTAGTGCACCTTTGCTGATTTTCTTTTATGACTATTTAGGTAGTTATAAACATTTGGGGAAAAGTTATGTTGAACAGAATTTGCTGTATAGTATATAACTGTGGTGCTAATGATTTTTTGAGCACTGCTCTTAATTAAAATAGTAAAATGGCATCACCAAAACCTCTTTCTGGTTTCAGAAACAGTGGTTTTGTTCAGTTGGACACAAATAAAATCAGTTGACAATGGTAAAACCTTTCGGCTAGTCCAGAATTCTAAGTGGTTGCAAATGGTTTTTCTTTTTTTAAAGAAGTACTGCTTTATAACTGTAATTGTTCAGAATTTTGTGAGGATACTTAAAATAATTAACTTCTGTTGCATGGTATGTAACTACCAGATATAGTGACCTTTTAGTAAATCATTATATTTGAATTAAATATATTGGGGGAGAAATTCGGTTGATAGCACCACTGATTAACGCCTAAAGAGGCCAAGAAGTGGGGCGCTAGCCAATTTCCGGGCGGGCGCCATATTGAGCATGCATTTAGCGCCGGCGCTAAATCTTAGCGCCCGCTCATGGGCGCAGGCTATTATGACGTCATTTGAGTGTGCAACACCTTTTGGGTGCCCAGGACCGGAAATTCAGTGGCGCCCCCCTCCGTAGCGCCTGGCGCTAATAGTGACAGCTTACCTGGGCCTTACCAAGTCGCGCTCGGGCTGGAGGAGCGTTATTTAAAGGGGACTGGTGTGGTTTAAAAGCGGCAGCCATTTTTGGATCACAACTTCCTCGAGAACTACAAAGAGTTGCTGAGCTGCACACTGAGAGCCATTTGACCACTGAGCCAGCGCAGGCAGACGATCTTCAGCCTTCTGACCATCACCTTGCTGTTGGTGAGCCTTGACAACGGGGAACCTTCCTGTGGGCACTTATTATGGGAGCTGCATTGGAGGGGAACGTCCTGCTGCTGAATCATCTGGAAAGGGCACTGAGACGCAGGGAGAGGGGGGCGGGCATGGCCAGACGGAGGAGGGCCAACAGACGTCGCCACAGCAGACCTTACGCTGGCAGGGTTATCCGACAGCAGTTTTCCTACATGAACATGCCGGAGGAGCAGTGTGTCAGAAGGCTGCGATTTAGAAAGGAGGTGGTGACTGAGCTGTGCCAGCTGCTTCAGCCAGATCTGCAGCCTCAGATAAGGTGCAGGACATCTCTGTCGGCGACTGAGAAGATGGCTGCTGGCCTGAACTTCTACGCGAGCGGCTCTTCTCAGGCTGCGCGTCAGAGGCTGATCAGAAGTAGCTTCTAGACCCCTCTGACGGAATGCTTGCTGCCATTCCAAGAACAGGAATGGAACCGGTCTGATACCCCCAAGCCTGTGAAGGGCAAGATGCATGTAAATAGCAGGCATGGCATTGTAAATTAAGAAAGTGTTTCATTACACAAAATGTGGTTCCTTCAAACATGAGAAAGCTATGGCAACAGAAAGCAAAACTAATACACTGACACATAACTGCCTCTCACATCCGGGAGACTGTCCAAAACATAAATCGCATTCCGACCATCTTCCTTGGCCTTGATTCCACTGCGCCAACCAAAGCATCCAATGCCCCATCAGTGAGGCGTTCCGCCCTCTGCCTCACCCTTTCCATGTCTTGCTAGGCTGGTGCGCCACAGGTAGGCTCCCACCGCTTTGAAGGCCTACAAGGCAGTGAGTGTGCCTGGTGATGCCAATTGACCTGCTCCTTTAAGAGCTGGCCGGCGCCACTGTGTCTCAGGGAAAGTGATTATTGACAGCACCCTCGCTGCGCCCCGCCGCCGCGAAATTGGGTTGCGCCACCGGGTTAGCGCCTTAAGAGTAGCGTGCAGCGCCTGATTTAGCGCCGTAATCACCTTTAGGGGCGCTGCAACCCAATATCGCGCTAGGCGGCGCTAAACTTTGTGCATCGCCAGGACTAGCGCCCCAAACGCGGCTATACCGAATTTCTAGGCCATTATCTTGTATGTTAAAGATTAATGATGAAATGAAATACACTATGCATTTATTATTGATTATCCATATTAGAATATATCAGACTTTTAAATAAATTTGCATTATAATATTAACGAACAGCTCTCCTGATGGTACAATAAGTTTATCTAGTGAATAGCTGAGCCGTACAGAGCTAGAAGCTCCCAGACACGATTTCCATCAAGTCAACAGTAGAGGTGCATTTGGTCTGGGCACCCCTAGTTTAGGGAGATGAAAATTAGTCAAGGTTCTGGTTCCTGATCACTATTGAATGATTTTCCTCCTGGAAGTATGCATGTGTGGACATCTTGAGACGAGGATCAGGTTATGTTGTGATGCCTCCTGTGGTTTATTCGCCTCTTGATATTGACCATACTTTCACAAATAATCGTCACTTGGGTGAGGTACAACTATCATAGAATTAACTGAATGCCTTTCGGAGAGGAGGCAAGAAAAGAAGGAAAGAAAAGTTTAAAGAACAACATTACCAAAATAATATGGAAAATATGAAATGTCAAACGCTTAAAAAAAATATATTTTTTATCAATTGAACAAAGAAAATCTTTAGAGAAAAAATAAAATTCCACATGGGCCATTTGGATTTTTGATGAGTGGAATCATTTTTAGATGATAGTCATGTGCCAAGGAAATTCCTACTGCATCGCTTCCTATGATAGGCAGGAAATGATGTGGCAACACTTTTCTCTTCCCTGCCATTTAATAATGTTTATTCATGAACAAAAGAATAACCGGATTGACTCTTGCAGTAGCTACTGTTTAGAACTGTCAGTTGTCGGGTAATGATGACTGGAAAACAAAGAGGAGTGGTCTGTAGATTCTCCTTTCAATGACTGGATGACCCCCTAGATCCTCCTTAATGATGTAGGCTCTGCTATAAATCCTTGTACGTTGATTGCTATTAACTGTTATTATTGCAGCCCTCATAGGTTGCATAAGATTTTCACTGTAAAAGCTTGCCACTGTAGCGTACTAATCGCTTTGAAAAGTCCAAGGATTCAGAGCAGTTTTGATCTTTTTTGAATGAAGCAGCACATTGCAAATGCTGCAATGCACCCAGTTTCACTTTGATTACTAAAGGGTTGGGCGATAGCAAGCCATAGAAATTGGTCATCAGCATAAATAATGAGCGAATGAACTGATAAAATGCAAACTTGCTAACCATCATAAATCAAATGAAATCCACTTTCTCTGGAAGTCACTGAAATTAGACATCCATGCTCCTATTAATTATGTTGCCTTCTGAAAACGACAGTGTTATAAATCAGCCTTGAAAGGCACTTCACTTAGCAAGCTGAAGGAGTGAGGCTGCTCGCAAATTGCTTTGTATATGCACTTAATTGTTTCTTAAATAATCCACCTTTGTAAGCAGCTGCATAACCTAAAGCTTACTAAAATGTTGCATTGCATCAGTCGTGTATCCACCACAAGTGAATTAAATGGTTCAAACAATATTATTGTTTTTACTGGGTCACTAAGGGCTGACTGCTTTGCCCAGTGAAATAATGGCTTTTGAAGGTGGCTGAGTGACAAATTATTTTGTGTGTTTTCTCGAAGCTTTATGGAGCAATGCAACCACTGTAGTTCAACTGCCAATGACTATAATTTAAAAATATAAGCTGGTTCTTTACTATTTTCAGCTTATAATCATAAGGTATTGATAATTACCTCACAGCAATCCTTCCAAAAACTTACCCTAATAAATTAATTTTATGAATATAATGATAGGTGTCTCTGTATTGTATTTATGACCGAATTTTGTATTTGGTCAGAATTTTATGTCATTTACATAGTTTTATGCTGGGTGTGCTCAGCAAGGCATTATAAAAGCTATTTAAATGGCAAAAATTGTGCCGATTGACAAGAACTCGGTGCCCGTATTTCCATAGATAAATTATTTTGTTTGATTCTGTCTTGCAGATTATAAAGCTTTTTCCTCAGATAATAAAAAAAACTGGCACATCCTGGGGCGAGTTGCTCATTATATCCTGCCATAGAACAAAGTGGCACTGATTATTGTGGCACCTGTTTTGGTGCGGTATGATATGACATCCCAAAACAAATTGATCAACTTTCTACGCCTATCATGTTAACATGAATTCTGCCTGAATTGCACAACTTTCCATAAAAAGCCCCAGAGGCTGTGAAAATGATAGTTTCTGATCAGTCACAAATGACTTGTTCAATTGTAATGTAATTAGGTTTGAGCACCTTATTGTGAGCAAAATTATTCATATAATATGAACTTTGGGTATGGTAGCCTAATGGTTATGATACTGGGCCAGCGACCTAGAGGTCATGTGTTCAAATTCCACCATGTCATGTTGTGAAATTGAGTTCAATAAACCTGATCATTTATGAGCTGGCACCAGAAAAATGACTATGAAAGCTCCCAGATTGTCCAAAAAACCTAACTGGTTCACTTTTGTCCTTCAGGGAAGAGAGCCTGCCCCCCCCCCCCCCCTATCTAATCTGCCAACATGTGACTCCAGTCCCACACTACAGAGGTGACTCTAAATGCCCTTGGGGCAACTAGAGATGGATCAATGGATGTTGTCTCGGTAGTGGTGGCTACATCCGAGAAACAAACAAAGACAACTTAGCTCTAAGCAAGACTCCTATTTTTCAAGACAATTGTTCACATATTGACAATTGCAATTGGAAACTCAAAAGCACACTTCCAAGAATTGCAGTCCACCTAGTAATGGCTGTAAAATACTGTGCTGAAAATTAACACGGGTGTCTAGACTGTTTAGAATATGGTTTTGGGGTGGAGATCACAAACAAAATCACTTGGTTAAGACCTGGCCTTATTACATGTTCATCATCTGGACTATAGCAGTGGATATGCACACTTTTAATCCTTTGTAATTGAAAATGTGATGAAATGCAATAAAATATGTATAGTATAGAGTTAGTCAGCATAATTAAAAGATTGTCAATCGTTGATAACACTAACTCAGTTTAATTAAAGAAAAAGTTGATCATAAAAATAAATTTATTTTTCAAGGATGAAATTCCATTAAGGTAAAAGACTAGAGCATCCAAAAATGCTAATCTTAAGAAAGCCTTTAAAAAAAATTAAACTATCTTGAATAGATTTTATTGTAAGAAAGGTGTTAAAAATGAAATTTCTTTCCAATTTATCCTACTGAATTACATTTTTTTCAGTATCACATGAAAAATGCACGAGTTAATTATCTATGTTCTAGTGCTGTATTGTATTGTGAGATTTGGCTGTATGTTTAAACCTTTTAATGCAGCTAGAAACTTGTTTGCAGTGCTGTAATCACTTGAGCCTCTGGGATCCGGTTCAAACCCAGCCTAGTCTGACAGGATAAAAGTCTTCTCTGAAATGAGTCTGAACAGTCTCGATCCATTTCCAAGTTGATTGAAAGCACAAGATTGTCCCTAATTCACTCAGCATTAATTAGCACTAAATTGGCAAACTCACTGAGAGGCCACAAAATGGTGTGGGAAATGGAAAAGAAATCCCATTGATGCAGTAGGGGGTGCTCTTCTGAAGTTGTGTTTTATTGTTTCAGCAGAGTAGAAAAATCTTCATGAGCATCATACTGTGCTACACTTGACCAGGGAATCTTAGCATTTTAGGCAACCCAATGTCCGCATCAAAGTATTCTGTTCTCCAGTAATAATATCCCTCACCTTGAGCACAAAGTTCATAAAAATGTATGTGTGTTCCGACACTACACTGATCAGCACATCCATGTGTCACTGGAAACATTAATTTCCTTCATGGAACCGAATTGCAAATAAAAATGTACGTGAATAGCCCAGCGGGTTTATGAGTATATAATTATGAAACCAACGACCGTATATATAAAACTTTTCAAGAATACACAAAAAACTTAATATGTTAACTTTGCTATAAGCATCACTTACCATGAAATTAAGGTTTTCCAGACTGTTTAACCTTAACACTAGAACAGTCATTAAAATTAATTCAGTGCTTACTTTATGCAAAGATGGTTGTAAACCGACTAATTTCACAAAGTCCTGATAGTTTGCTGTCATGCCAGGTATTGCAGTGTAAAATGACTTGAAATAGCAAGTGTAAAGAGGTGCCATATGAAACTGGAAAGCTGATCAGTTTTGTTAAGAGGCAGGAGATGTGTCCTTGTACTGACATTCAGTGCTGACATTTGTTTCCCTTTAAATAATATGCTGTACATCTTAGAGAGTGATGGTGGGGTGTTTGTGACATTGCATCTCAACCAAGGTTACTGGCTCCAGGACAGCCAGTCTCTCTCATACTGTCAATAACCATCTACTTGTCTGAGTAATGGCTACTTTCTAGGAGGAATTACTGACTCTCAATTCACACCAGAGTGTTTTTATTTCCAAAACCATCTATTCCCACCCATTTAAACGTTTTATGATAAATAACATGCTGCCCAGAAGTACAATTGTTACTAAAGCGATGCATTATACACATGCCTCTTGAATCTAATAGTTTAAAATTAGATTGTATTAAATTTAGTGCATTGTTTGCGAAGCAAATGTGGTCACAGAATCCATGTTTAAGTTTTGTTGTGAGATTTGAAATTGCTGTAGGTTTTTTTAGAACACAGATGTACTTGTAGTGCTGTAGTGAGGTTCAGATTTTTAACACATTCTTTAATTGACGGGGTTCCTGTGGTGGCTCAGTAGATACATGCACCATGCTGTGTTCCTAAGCTACATCAACCAGAAAGGGCCCTTTCGATCCCTAGTCTACACTGATAATCACACAGAAATTACAACATGGAAAAATCACACAAATTACAACATGGAAAAAGGCCATTCAGCCCAACTAATCTGTGTTGGTGTTTATCCTCCACACATTAGCTGATTTCTGGTAGGAAGCTATGGGAGCACCACAATTTGCTTCTGTGCCCTCTGTCTAATAAGGGAAAAATGTCCCGGTTCCCTGCGTGGTTCAATAATAGCTCTCTCACCTGTGTCAGAAGGTTGTGCGTTCAAGTCCCACTCCAGAGACTTGAGCACAAAATCTAGGTTGACACTTCAGTGCAGTACTGAGGGAATGCTGCTCTGTCGGAGGTGCCGTCTTTCAGATGAGACGTTAAATTGAGGTCCTGCCTGTCCTTTCAGGTGAATGGAAAAAATCTGAAGGCACTATTCCGAAGAAGGGTAGGGGAATTCTCCCTGGTGTGCTGGCCAATATTTATCCCTCAACCAACATTACTAAAACAGATTATCTGGTCGTTATCACATTGCTGTTTGTGGGACCTTGCTATGTACAACTTGGCTGCATTTCCTATATTACAACAGTGACAACACTTCAAAAATACTTAATTGGCTGTAAAGCACTTTAGAAGGCATAGAGCCATAACAGCGCAGAAGGAGGCCATTCGGCCCATCGAGTCCGTGCCGGGTCTCTGTAGAGCAATCCAGTCACTCCCATTCCCCCGCTCTATCTCCATAGCCCTGCAAGTTTATTTCCCTCAAATGCCTATTCAGTCTCCCCTTGAAAACATTGAGTGTCTCCGCTTCCATTGGCAGCGAGTTCCAGGTCCTCGCCACTCGTTAAGTAAAAAAGTTTTTCCTCACATCCCACATGTATCTCTTGCCCAAACCCTTAAATCTGTCCCCTAGTCGTAGTACCATCAACCAGTGGGAACAGCCTTTCCCCGTCTAGCCTATCCAAACCTGTCATAATCTTGTACACCTCTATCAAATCAACCTTCAACCTCCCTTGCTCTAATGAAAACAAATCCAGCTTCTCCAACCTGTCCTTGTAGCTAAGATCTCCCATCCCAGAACCATTCTGGTAAATCTCTGCACCCTTGCAAAGGTCTTCACATCCTTCCAAAAATATGGTGACCAGAACTGGACGCAATACTCCAGTTGTGGCCTAACCAGCGCTTTATAAAGATTCAGCATAACTGCTCTAATTTTGTACTCCATACCTCTATTTATGAAACCCAAGATCCCATATGCTTTGCTAACCACTCTCTCAATATATCCCGCCACCTTCAGGAACCTATGCACATTAACTCCCAGGTCCCTCTGTCCCTGCACACTCTTTAAAACTGTGCCATTAAGTGTCTATTGTCTCGCCCTGTTCCTTCTGCCAAAATGCATTACCTCATACTTCTCTGTATTAAATTCCATCTGCCACTTGTCTGCCCATTCTGCTAGCCTTTCTATGTCCTGTTGCAGTTGATTGGTATCATCCTCACTATTTGCCATCCCCCAAGTTTGGTGTCATCGGCAAATTTAGAAATTCTACTTTGTATTCCAATATCCAGGTCATTTATATATATCAAAAAAAGCAGTGGCCCCAGCACTGACCCTTAGGGAACACTACTGTTTACCATCCTCCAGTCTGAAAAACAGCCATTTACCACAACTTGCTGTTTTCTGTCTTTAAGCCAATTCCTTATCCAAGATGTCACTGGCCCACCTATTCCATGAGCCTCAATTTTGTTAACCAGCCTTCCATGTGATACTTTGTCAAATGCCTTCCTAAAGTCCATGTAGACAACATCCATTGCATTCCCTTCATCGATCCTCCCTGTTACTTCATCAAAAAATTCAATTAGATTAGTCAAACATGATCTGCCTTTTACAAATCCGTGTTGGCTCTCCTTAATTAGCTTAAACCTCTCCAAGTGCCCGTTTAATTCTTTCCTTGATTATTGTTTCTAAAACTTTACCCACCACTGATGTGAAGGCGTTATATAAATACAAGTCTTTTTTTAAGACAAGATTGGACTTAGCTATAATACCTTCCCATTGGGTCGAATAGCCTGATGACTCACTGCGTAGGTTCACGCATGGCTACTTGGGCGTAGGTTTTCAGAAATTTCAGAAAAGGAAGTGAGAAAACTAGAAACAGTGATGTGTACCAATTGAATAATTTTCTGAAAGATACTTTTATTTTGCCACTTGGCCTGAAACAGAATAATAGCCCAGTTATACCGCACAGTATGACTCATTCTAAAACAATTTAGCCTTTGCAACAATGCAAACAGAAGTGTGTAATTTGGGTGTTGAGTCACTTTACTTGGTTTACCTCTAGTAGGTCCATTTGTTTGACTGGGAGCTTTTGAAAAGATGACAATATAAATGTAGATGAGGGAGGCCATTTGACCCATTTTAGTTCATCCGTGCGAAATATAAATAAGTACATTTCACCCTTGCTCATCAGTACGTTAGCATAGTGGTTATGCTACTGGACGAGTAATCCAGAGGCCTAGACTAATAATCCGGAGACGTGAGTTCAAATCCCATCACATAGCTGGGGGAATTTAAATTCAGTTAATTCAATAAATCTGGAATTAAAAAACTAGTATCAGTAATGGTGACCATGAAACTACCAGATTGTCGGAAAAACCCAACTGGTTCATTAATGTCCTTTAGGGAAGGAACACTGCCGTCCTTACCGGGTCTGACCTATATGTAACTCCAGACCCACAGCAATGTGGTTGACTCTTAGCTGCCCTCTGAAATGGCCTAGCTAGTCACTCAGTTGTAAAAAACTGCTACGACAAAGTCAGCACTGTTGGGAGTACCTTCACCACACGGACTGCAGTGGTTCAAGAAGGCGGCTCACCACTACCTTCTCGAGGGCAATTAGGGAGGGCAATAATTGCCGGCCTTGCCAGTGATCCCCACATCCTGTGAACGAGTAAATAAATGAGTCTAATCTTTTTTGCCTCCACTACCATACCCAGAAGCTCATTCCACGTGTTAATCTTTAAATTGTTTTTAATGTTAGCAGACAACTAATATTACTGTTGACTTTCTTCTAACATGAAAACTTTTGAATGCTGGTGAGTGAAGCTGTTTGCATGTACAGCTATGTTCCCCTGGCCAGGGAGTGAGGCAGTGCCAGTGGTATAGTTCAGGTCTGTCAGCTCTGCATGGCTCAAAACAGGTACCAGTCTCTGACCTTAACTGCAGTGAGTGTTGTAATTTAACAGAAGCAGTAGAAATTCCGTTAAGATGTCAAAATGATTGCATTTTACTCTTAGCAGGTTTCCATCAACTGTAATTATTATGGAGAGGTGTCCAATTTGCCTGTTTGTGAAATGTACTTTATTTGCAGCTGTTTGAAGATCTGTTGCTATGAAATTATTTTGGGCCTGTTTTACTTTAAATCCTACTCAAGGTCAGATGATATCATTATATAAGAAGTAGGGAATATGCTGGAAACTGTCAGCCAAGCTGTAGTAAGGTAAAATAATGCATAGTGCATGGATTAAAACCTGTCACACTTAAAAAGCTGCATTGGCCAACCTGTCAAACTTAAAACTTTCAGATGTGAGTTTCATAATCTCATTCTTAACAAATTTGAACCATGTGGATCAGTATCATCAGCCATTTGAACAGACAGACAGGGAAAGGGGTTTATATGCCTCTCAGTTTAAGATTCAGTGAAAACTGAAGCTGGAGGAAGAAGTTTAGATCGTGGAATATTTTACATTCATGAACTTACTTGCAAGACTATGACTAGCATTGTAGAAACATGTACTTTTTTTCTTTTTTTTTCTGTTCAGCTTTTGACTCTATAGAAAAATCCATAAATTTAATTAATAGCACAAGAGCAGGATGACACTGTGAAGCTTCAAGGGTCAAAAAATTGCCCCTTAAAGTTAATATAGTTGAAATAAAATTTAATGGATTAAAAATTTATCCCAATTGTAATCACTCGTTTATTATGTGTGAATTCCTTTCAAAAATGGAAGAGGATTTGGTGCTCGATCTGACTAATGCACTGGAAGATCACACTAGCCAATGCTAAAGTGGTGTTCAATGCAGCTATTTTTAGCTCTGTTTTTACCTGAAAATCTTTTGTTATCCAGTGGTGTCAAAATTAAGGATAGGATGATCCCTTGAGATTTCAGCAAAATTTAGATTTTGGATTTAGACTTGCGTATTTAGAAAAGAAAATACAAAATAAACCAGGTGTGAAATAATTTTGCAGTCTTTTTCTTGAGGTGTTTTTTTTCTTGTGCATCCAGTTGCTTTAACTGGTCAAAGCATGCTTAAGGGTCAGTTTAGTTCATTGCTGGCCTTTTCTGTGGGTGATATAAAGTATGCTATTGTCATCAAATGCCCGAGCTCCTTTGTTAAATTCCTGCAGCTGGTGACAGCTTGGCAAATTATGAGTTTCCTGGTTTAAATCAGTCTAAATTGCAGACAAAACAAACCATCAGCTGTGCAAATACTGCACCTCTGTTTGGTTTCACAAGAAGAAAGAGATTAGAATGAGTACTTAGTGATCATAATTACTGGTAAGAGGCAAATACTAGGCTCAGTCAGACTAGAGATTGTTTCATTACATCCAATTAACACCCACTTGATTATTCCTAATTACTGCTGTTTGATGACAGAGCAATAGGGATGTCATACTCAAAACATGTAGAAAGCCACATGGGTCATTGATAACCATATGGTGACGTGGCTTAGTCTTGGTCTTGACTTCGACCATTTTGCTTTATGTTAATAAATATCAAGGTAAAAGGGATGATTTTCACTGTGAACACTGTAACTTGATATTAATGAATAGAATTTTTTGGGAGGGAGAGGAATGAGTGGCTCGTGCAATGTTGCATTGAAGGTAGTTACTGGTTGAAGTTTTTTCTGGAGACACCTCTGATGCTTGCTTTAGGTGACACGTGCTGAAATAAATAAGTCATTAGAATTTTTGATTTTGTGTACTTATTATTGATTAGGAAATTGATCTTTACTAGAGGCCTTTTTCTTTTTTTTTCCTTTTTGGCTTAGAGGGAAAGCTGTTGTTTGTATAATTATTATACCACTGCATGCACATTTAATCTCGACTTCCATAGCCATGCATCCCCAATGCTTTGGTAGTGTGGAATGCTTATGGGATCCTGATTGTAATAAATTCAGAAGGGCAAGCCTGGTCTATAGAACAAATCTGAAGTAAAGCAGAATAGAAAGTTCTTTAATGAACACACAATAATTGTAACTCTAAATAATTTGATACTCCACATGTCCGAACTTTGGCCTCTCATGAACCTTGAGGTTGACGGCCAGCAACTATGAATGAAACTGGATGAAGATGAGATGATATATGCCTTATATTGGAAGGATTAATGTTAGGCTTATGATTTGCACCAAAGGACATTAAAAGTTCAGGCATGGCTCCATCTCTGGGTATAGCAGATTGCAGGATCAGACCCATGGCATGTGAAAGAAAAGATTACTTTTCCCCCAGTAAGTAATTTTATTTTACTCTATTTTGCCTCATTTTTAATTTTGCCTTCAGTTTCACTTTCATGCTGCAGGAGCCTTCCTATTCTGTCAGACTCTGTATGAATCCCCCTCCGTTTTAGTATTCCCATTTGTTGTAATTGCGTTTCTTTAGATTATGTTAAGGAAAACTGTAATCTAGGCATGTTAACACTATAACTAAGAGTGTGTTATATCTGGGAGCAGTATAGTTGACGTTGTCTCCATTTATAATTTAGTTGATAGCTCATGCCTCCCAAAGTAGCAAGGTGCCCTAAGAGACTGTGATTATCTTTTATCCAAATACCCATGGACTGCAGAATGAACCCGTACAAGGCGATTTGTTCATTCTTTCTAATCCCTCAATTGGGACAACATTTTTCCAAGGACTGACTATGTATCTTCATCACTTTATGTGGCAAAATTGGAGTGACAACATCGAAGAGTTTTATAGAATCCGTTCTTCTGACATGCATAAACAGTTACATTCAATAAAGCAATACTGTATGAAATGTCTGCATTAAGAACATACCCAATCAGTTTAATTATGTCATGTGTTTGGTTTCTGGGTCACAATAATGACATTGGTTTTCAAATTAAACTGATTTATCCTTAAGCAAGGCATTGACTTATAATATATGCGGTGTCTTTGTGTTCTCCCTCTCTTTCGCACCCCCCCCCCCCCCCCCCCCGCAATATTACGAACTTGATTTTTATTTCTGCGGCTCTGATGCTTTATATCAATTGTTCCCTGTTTTAAACTGCAAGTTTACCTGCGCACTAAGTTACACTGATGTGAAAGCAGCCAATTTTAGAGAAGGCCAATAATACAGCATTGAATAAGTCAGCAGGGTCTTTGTGATTCCTTATTGGGTTGGTACTAAATGCATACTTGTATATCTATTATTGATTACCAGAACAACAACGACTTGCATTTATATGGTGCTTTTAATGTCGTAAAACATCCCACACCACTTCACTGGAGTGTTATCAAACAAAAATTTGATACTGAGACACGTAAGGAGATATTAGGACAGGTGACCAAAAGCTTGGGTCAAAGAGTTTTAAGGAGCGTCATAAAGGAGGAGAGATCTTGGAGGGTTCTAGGTTTGGAGCAGATTACAGAAATAGGGAGGGATGAGGCCATGGAGGGATTTAAAAACAAGGATGAGAATTTTAAAATCGAGTTGTTTCTGGACCGGATGCCAATGTAAGTCAGTGAGCACAGGGGTGATGGGTGAACGGGATTTGGTGCGAGTTAGACTATGGGCAGCAGTGTTTGAGATGAGCTCAAGTATACGGAGGGTGCAAGGTGGGAGGCCAGCCGGGAGAGCTTTGGAATAGTCGAGTCTGGATGTAACAGAAGCATCAATGAGGGTTTCAGCAGCCGATGAGCTGAGGCAGGTGCGGAGATGGCAATGTTACAGCGATGGAAGTAGGCAGTCTTGGTGATGAAGTGGATATGGGGTCGGAAGCTCATCTTGGGGCCAAATAGAATGCCATGGTTGCGAATGGTCTTGTTCGGCATCAGAGAGTGGCTAAGGAGAGGGGTTCGGCATCAGAGAGTGGCTAAGGAGAGGGATGAAGTCAGTGGCTAGTGGCTTCAATCTTCCCAATATCTAGTTGGGGGAAATTTCTGCTCATTTGATACTGGATGTTGGACAAACAGTGTGACAACTCAAAGGCAGTGGTGGGGTTGAGCTGAAATAACTAAAGAAAAAGATATAACCTACATGTTCTTGCAGTACAATTAGTTGTCTGTAATATTGTCCTATTATGCAAGTGGTTCCTCACAAATAACAGTCTCACCTGCTCAGTTGCCTCACACTGAGATGGTGCTGGCCATCCAAGAACAAATTGAAGTACATTGTATGTGGTTTCAAAAAAAAGAGGTGGGCAAGAATTTTCATGGGGTCTGTAAATTGTTTTCAGATTACAGCTGTCCTGCACTTGCTAATCGTCAACCAACAAGAGACTTGTAAACTGATACAAGTTTACACCTCGAACTCCCTACGCCACATCTGACTGATTATTTTGGGGAGATGCTCCTCATCAGGTAAGGAGATGGAAATATACAAGCAAATCACTCTTGCATTATTCCCATTTCTACAGAGAATCTCTTATGTAATGGTAGAAGAATGAAGGAAAAATTATTCAACAGAATTCCCACCCGATTTAATTCCCTGGCCCCCTCACCTATCATGGATGGCTACAACCTAACTGCTTGTTCATGTCACATTAAGGGTCAGTGAATATTACTGGAGGTAGAGTAACTACATTCTGAAACCAGTGGCTAGACTGGAGAAACTGGGGTTGTTCTCCTTAGAGCAGAGAAGGTTGAGAGGAGATTTGATAGAGGTGTTCAAAAATCATGAGGGGTCAGGACAGAATAGATAGAGAGAAAGTGTTCCCATTGGCGGAAGGGTCGAGAATCCTCTCTGGCTTCAGGTGTGGTACTGGAGGACTGCTAATGTGGTATCCTTGTTTAAAAAGGGAGAAAAGGATAAACCGAGTAATTACAGGCCAGTCAGCCTAACTTCGGCGGTGGGAAAATTATTGGAAAGAATTCTGAAGGACAGGATAAATCTTCATTTAGAAAGACACAGATTAATCAAGGATAGTCAGCACGGATTTGTCAAGGGAAGGTCGTGTGACAAACTTGATTGAATTTTTTGAGGAGGCAACAAGGAGGGTAGATGAGGGTAGTGTGTTTGATGTAGTGTATATGGACTTTAGCAAGGCATTTGATAAGGTTCCACATGGCAGACTGGTCACGAAGTTAAAAGCCCATGAGATCCAGGGCAAAGTGTTAAGTTGGATTCAAAACTGGCTCGGAGACCGGAAGCAGAGGGTAATGGTTGATGGGTGTTTTTGTGACTGGAAGGCTGTTGCCAGTGGGGTTCCGCAGGGCTCAGTACTAGGTCCCTTGCATTTTTGTGGTATATATCAATGATCTAGACTTGAATATAGGGAGTATGATTAAGAAGTTTGCAGATGATACTAAAATCAGCTGTGTGGTTGATACTGAAGAAGAAAGCTGTAGACAGCAGGAAGATATCAATAAATTGGTCAGGTGGGCAGAACAGTGGCAAATGGAATTCAATCCGGAGAAGTGTGAGGTAATGCATTTGAGGAGGGCTAACAAGGAAAGGGAATACACATTAAATGGTAGGACACTGAGTAGTGTAGAGGAACAAAGGGACCTTGGAGTGCATGTCCACAGATCCCTGAAGATAGCAGGCCAGGTAGATAAGGTGGTTAAGAAGGCATACAAAATGTTTGCCTTTATTAGCCGTGGCATAGCATACAAGAGCAGTGGGGGTTATGCTTCAACTGTATAAAACACTAGTTAGGCCTCAGCTAGAGTACTGTATGCAGTTCTGGTCACCACATTACAGGAAAGATGTGATTGCACTAGAGAGGGTACAGAGGAAATTTAAAAGGATTTTGCCAGGAGTAGAGAATCTTAGCTATGAGGAAAGACTGGATAGGCTGGGTCTGTTTTCCTTGGAACAGAGGAGGCTGAGGGGAGACCTTATTGAGATGTATAAAATTATGAGGGGACTAGATAAAGTGGATAGAAAGGACCTATTTCCCTTAGCAGAGGGGTCAAAAACCAGGGGGCATAGATTTAAAGTAATTGGTGGAAGGTTTAGAGTGGATTTGAGGGGAAATTTCTTCACCCAGAGGGTTGTGGGGGTCTGGAACTCACTGCCTGAAAGGGTGGTAGAGACAGGAACCCTAACCATATTTAAAAAGTACTTGCATGTGCACTTGGAATGCTCTAAACTACAGGGCTACGGACCAAGAGCTGGGAAGTGCGATTAGGCTGAATAGCTCTTTGTTGGCCGGCGCAGACACGATGGGCTGAAATGGCCTCCTTCCGTGCTGTAACTTTCTATGATTCTATGAACCAGAGGACACAGATTTAAGGTGATTGGCAAAACAACCAAAGGCGGCATGAGGAAAAATGTTTTTAACGCAGCGAGTAGTTAGGATCTGGAATGCACTGCCTGAGAGGGTGGTGGAGGCAGATTCAATCATGGCTTTCAAAAGGGAATTGGATATGTACCTGAAGGAAAAAAAATTGCAGGGCTACGGGGAAAGGGCAGGGGAGTGCGATGAGCTGAAGCGCTCTTGCAAAGAGCCGGCACGGACTCGACGGACTGAATGGCCGCCTCCTGTGCTGTAACCATTCTATGAACTGATTCTTTGTAGTGAGAATAGATTGATTTTAGTGTGTGGGTGTAGGAAGCTTGGCTGCTTTCAACTCCCAGTACTTTTCCTTGACTTTCGCTGTAAGACTAAGAGAAGAAGTTGGCAGACATTTACAGAGGAAGATAAGGTAGTGCAGAGATATAGGATTAAAGGGGAGCATAAATGCAGATCAGACATAGAGAAGGCATGAAGGACAATGCACATTTGGCATCAGAGGCCATTGAGTTAACATTAGGACCTAGAGGTAGATATGCACAATGACTTTGCACTAATACAACTATCATGTGTTTTTATGCAATGGAGACTTGGGAATTTGAAAAAATAAAAGTAAACAATGCAAGAGATAGTGCTAAATGGGAAAACAGAAGGGAGAAAACAGGATGAAATAAGAAAATGGGAAGAAAGTCATAAAAACAGCAGAAGAGGAAGAAAATGGACCCATAAAGTCTCAAAAGAACAATTACAAGGAGAAGCAATGGATTGGAAAGAAAGAAACTTCATGAAAGTAAACAAGTTAGTAATTGATAATCTTTTGGAAAAAGTGACTTTTGATTTGTGAAATAAGTAGGAAAAGGATGAGACCAGGTGGTTACTATCGGTTTTTTTCTTAATGTGTTGCCATTTGTGTGTATTCAGGAAAAGTTTGATTAGGATATGCGGGCACTGCCTTTATTCATCTGCTGATGTTCAGCTACAAAATGGTGGTGTTAAAAGTCTGGCAGTGGGGTGCCCTGGAAATGGTGCGAGCAATCTAAAAAGTCTAATTCTCCTGACTGACCAACATTCTATATGGATAGTCTTCATAAAAGTAGTTTTGCTTTAGTATATATTGAGACATGGGGGGGGGGGAATGCTTATGTGAAGAATATTGCCAGCTATATTTACACAGAGATGCAGTTTTATGATGATTTGAAACTGCAATGATATCATCACAGGTATAATAACACTTACGTGCAATGGGTAATTTTTGGGTTTGGGAAGGTAAGGATTTTGATTGGCTTTTTCTTGTTCCATACATTATTCCCAGCATTCTGCTCTGACCCTATTCCTTTCAACAGAACATCCAAAATTTGCATTATTATGAACTCTGCCCATTTATGAGTTTTGCACTGTATATTTGGAGCTGGGTTGAGACTGGATAAACTTTAATATAGGATTATTACCACTAGCAGAAAGTAATGCATTCTAGTCAGTCTTGGATTGATTTGAATCCAGGTCCCAGAAAAATAAGAAAAACATAGCACTATTCAGTCCTTCAGTGTAATAACATTTTTAAATCTACATTTATTCTGTAGGATAAGGAAGAATCTACTAAACCTAAGCAAAACTCCAGATAGTGACTATTTGACAGCATTCATGTTAATTAATATAACTTGTTAATATAACTTTGTTACTGAGTACATCTACTAGAAATATCCTGTGCGGTACCATAAAGACGTAACAATTATTGCAATGGAAGCACACCAGTCCAAGGGATCAGCATTTGTTTCAGGCAGGTAGGTCTTAAGAGGACATTCCAGGGAGCAAAGTGTCATAGCAGTGTGCTACTGCACTATAGAATCAACTGGAGGTTTGCAGACTAGATAAGTATCAGCAATCAAGCGCATCCAACACTACGGTAAATAAAAACAAGCAAAGATGTTAAGGTTTTCAGCTTGGTTACTTTACTCAAGCTGTACGCAAATTGAATGATTGAAGATGATGTTGGGATTGGCCAAATGTGAATTGAGTTTTGGTAACTCTAATAATGCTAGTTCATGGTAGGCAAGATTAGCAAGCAAAAGTGATAACCAGATGGACCCTTTGAAGGATTAACATTCGGTAGGATTTTGGTTGCATATTTGTGTTGAAACTGAATGCACCTAGTGTTTTTTGTTGCAGTTTACACAATGGATTATTGGTGTAGGAAGTGCTTATATAGTTGAGACGTATGTAAAGAAAACATTCCTCATACTAGCATTGCCATTGTGTACTGCATAAGCACAGATAGAAGTGAGTCAAATAACAAATGAAACCACACACTTAAAATTACCATTTAAGTTACTTATCCCACTTGTTTTTTTGTTAGTCAATGAGGTGACTGATGTGCATCACTATGCTCAGGAGTCTCCAAATCAAGCCTCTGAGAAATCTTTACAGGTAAAATTTCTGTTTGGGCGATACAGATAACACTGCCCTTCAGAAACCCAGGGAGTTTGAACACAGGCTGACAGCAGCCATAACCTAGGGACCATTGGTAAGCTTCCCACTGTTTGATGACCTTGAGGCTGATTCTCCCTCCAAGTTCTGAGTGAACCCTCCCTCCCTGCAGCCATTTTCCCTTTTTAGCCACAAAATCAACTCCACACCCAGGACAAAGGAAATCCTTCTAAATCATGTTTTAGCGTTCTGAGCCACAGAGGAGAGCTGTTTAGATGCATGTTTTATGTACCGCAAAATTAACCTGCAATGAGCCATGGAGTCATAATGGCACAGAAGGAGGCCATTCGTCCCATCGAACAGCCTTTCCCCGTCTAGTCTATCCAAACCTGTCATAATCTTGTACACCTCTATCAGATCACCCCTCAAATTCCTTTGCTCTAATGAAAACAAATCCAACTTCTCCAACCTGTCCTTGTAGCTAAGATCCCACATCCCCAGAACCATTCTGGTAAACCTCCTCTGCACCCTCTCAACGGTCTTCACATCCTTCCTAAAGTGTGGTGACCAGAACTGGATGCAATACTCCAGTTGTGGCCTAACCAGCGCTTTATAAAGATTCAGCATAACTTCTCTACTTTTGTACTCAATACCTCTGTGAAACCCAAGATCCCATGGGGGAAAAATTCAGTATTGCCCCGTTTGGGGCGCCATTATCGGCCGTGCGCAAAGTTTAGCGCCTGGCGCTAATTATCGCCTCCGACAGCAAACTTGGCTTTTATCGCCCCTGGAGGTGATTGGAGCGCTAAATCAGGCGCTTCACACCTGTCTTAAGGCGCAAAGGCCGAGGAGCGAGGCGCTAACTCAGAGCGCTGGCGAAGCAAGGAAGGGCAAATCAAAATGAACCTGCAAAGTGCTGCTCAGCACCCAAAACTCCTTCACACAGTGTTGAATCTCTCCAGAAGTCAGTCTCTCAGAATGCGTGGTGCAAAAATGTCACCGACAAAAAAAGGCAGGAATCGGTCGCCTTTAAATAGTGCTCCCCTAGTCTCTTTCTGACAGCATAATGTTCCCCTCAACCTGTCGTTGCTAGCGGCAGGCGGTAAGGCAAGAGGCGCCACTCAATATCTGGTCTGGGGCGCTAATGGGGCGTTGCACACTCGACTGACGTCACAATCTGCCGGCGCAGGAGATCGTGGCAGTAGTGTTTAGCGCCGCCGCAAAATGTCTAGATAATTTCGCAAGCGGCGCAAACATCGCCGCGCCCGGGCGCTAGTTGCTTTGCGCCCCATTAGCGCCCTCTTAAGGCGCTAATGGGAGGCACAAACAACTGAATTTTACCCCCCATATGTTTTGCTAACCACTCTCTCAATATGTCCTGCCACCTTCAGGGACCTATGCACATTAAATCCCAGGTCCCTCTGTTCCTGCACACTCTTTGAAATTGTGCCATTAAGTGTATATTGCCTCTCCCTGTTCCTTCTGCCAGAATGCATTACCTCACACTTCTCTGTATTAAATTCCATCTGCCAATTCTGCTAGCCTTTCTGCGTCCTGTTGCAGTTGATTGGTATCATCCTCACTCTTTGCCACACCAAGATTGGTGTCATTGGCAAATTCTGCTTTGTATTCCAATATAGTGGCCCCAGCACTGACCCTTGGGGAACACCACTGTCTACCATCCTCCAGTCTGAAAAACAGCCATTTACCACAACTCGCTGTTTTCTGACCTTAAGCCAATTCCTTATCCAAGCTGTCACTGACTCACCTATTACATGAGCCTCAGTTTTGTTAACCAGCCTTCCACGTGGTACTTTGTCAAACGCCTTCCTAAAATCCATGTAGACAACATCCATTGCATTCCCTTCATCGATCCTTTGTTACTTCATCAAAAAATTCAATTAGATTAGTCAAACATGATGTGCCTTTTACAAGTCTGTGTTGGCTCTCCTTAATTAGCTTAAACCTCTCCAAGTGCCCATTAATTTTTTCCTTGATTATTGTTTCTCAAACTTTACCCACCACTGATGTTAAACTGAATGGCCTGCAGTTACTAGGATTGCCCTTATACCCTTTCTTTAACAATGGTGTCACATTTGCCACTTTCCAATCCTCAGTCTTTGCTGTCATTAAAGATAGACGAGAAAGACCAAAATGCTTTTCACCCCTTCTCAGCGCAGTCCTGAGGAACTGCATCCAAATTGAACACCCCCAGGTACTGCCATGAATCAGCAACTAGGTCAGATGCCCTTTGAATTTTAGAATTCAGACAGATTTTTAGAATACAGTTAAGATGTTGTTTTTCGAATTGGAACTGATTTTTCTGATGTATAGTCCCTTAATGATAAACATGTACTGAGCATTAATTAAATGAAAAATGACTGGTTTTATGTCACTGGTTTGATACAAAACAATCTGCACTTTAAAAAAAAAGTATACAAATATTAATATAGGGATAATAGACTTGCTACAGAATGAGAATGACTGTCAGTAAATAGGATTTATATTAATTTAAATGGTATATTACAGTAACAGCAAGTTAACATTATCAAATCAAAAGCAGTGAGTACATTAAAAGTAGATGTGGTATGATTTTTAAACATTTTTTTCTCGCATTCGTTTTCTCTCCCTACAGCCTATTTTGAGTCAAAAGGCAACCATATGTTAGGCTAAAAATGACTGTTTCTGTTATTAGGCAGTGAATAGTTAGCCTCCGCCTGCTATTTTAAAAGAGGCATTAAGATATTTATTTTATTAGTGTTATCTCACATAACCATAATCTTATTCCCTGCAGCCTGATTTGAATTAAGGGCGAGACTAAATATTAGGCTAGAAATTAATGTTGGATTTCTGTTCATGTCAGACACCTGACTGATGAAAAAAAATCAAAGTAAATTAAATGGGAATTTATTGGTGTGGTTTTATTTGTTGTTTTGAGTTTTCTTTACATAGGATATACACCACAGAAATAGGCATAGGCCATTCGGCCCAACCAGTCCATGCCGGCATTTATGCTCCACTCGAGCCTCCTTCCGTCTTTCTTCATCTAAATCTATCAGCATAACCCTCTATTCCCTTCTCCCTCATATATGCTTGTCTAGCCTCCCCTTAAATGCATCTATACTTTTTAGCTTCAACCACTCCCTGTGGTAGCGAGTTCCACATTCTCACCACTCTTTGGGTGAAGAAGTTTCTTCTGAATTCCCCATTGGATTTCTTGGTGACTATCTTATATTGATGGCCTCTAGTTATGCTCTTCCCCACAAGTGGAAACATTCTCTCTGTATCCACTCTATCAAAACCTTTCATAATTTTAAAGACCTCTATTAGGTCCCCCCTCAGCCTTTTTTCAAGAGAAAAGAGACCCAGCCTGTTCATCCTTTCCTGATATGTATGCCCTCACATTTCTGGTATCATTCTGTGTTTACGCAGCACACAATGGCTGTGCTAGCACGAGGAAAATATGCTTCATATATATGATGACTGTCTGAGGCCCTTTTACAACACTCATTGACGCTGCAGCTGCAAAAATAAAAATACGCACAGCATTATTAAATATATGTAACCAAAATTCTTATTTCCTTGCAGCCTATTTTGAGTCCTGGGCAACAAAACATTAGATTAGAAATTTCTGTTGGGTGATATTAACCAGACAGATACCATGCTTGACATTCCTCTGTCTGCTATTTTAACAGAGGTGTGGGTTAACACCTCTGTTAAAATAGTACCTCACGTGATAAGTGTTCACCTCCTATTATGGCCAACAATAATCTAGCTTATTGTGTAGCTGTTTACAGAAGTTTGACAACAGTGTTGATGTTTACTCAACTGACATGTGCCACCTTGTTATACAGAGGGAGAGGAGAATTACTTGATGCTACTTTTGCATCACTTGAGCTGAGGTGATATTTGGCTTAGAATGGTGCCTCCATAAGTGAGCTAGACAAAATTGGGTAAAACTCCTGAAATGTGATTAGGTGGAAGAATTAGTGTTGATTAAGTCTGGGAAAGAACCCCCTCCAACTCCACTTTTAAAACGTTGTTGCTATCATCCACTCACTTTTACCTGATAGAATGTAGTATAGTAGGGCATAGACTTCTACAGTGTTGGGGTCAATACCATTTCATGATTTTCTGTCGGTTTTTCCTCTTGCGGAAATGTAAAGCTCTGCTAGTCCAAAATTGTCAGAATATGGCCAATGAGAGTAGCCAAGCTTGAATGTTAGTTGCGGTTTCTCCTCCAATTGTTCATTCTTGATCCTTTTCTCCTGAAGGTGCTGATTTATGCTGGGTTAAAGCTCCACAAATAGTGACAGCAGCTCTCTGGTATCTAAACCAAGTGCTTCTTATGTGACTCTGGAGAACAAGTGCTGCAGGCTTTTTATTGAGAGTTTCATCACAGCTAAACTTGATCCATACTTGTACACCTCTACCAGAACTGGCTGGTTGGTGATCGGGGACCTTTTCTAGTCTTTATGGTTCACTACCACATGATGCATTAACCCTCTGAACCATCCTTGATGAGAATTGAGGCTGCAATTTAATCTTTAGTCACTTAGTTAAAAATTCAGTGTGCTGTTGGTGGAGCTACTTGACTAACCAGGATTTCCACTAATTCAAACTGAAATTTTGCTAGGTATTTGCAGTTGAAATTAATTCTGTTCACTATTTCAGATTCCAGAACATGCGTTACAATTCTTATTTTTTTTGCACTCCCAGTAAAATACATCCCCCACAATATTGCAGCTGCCAACAAATGTCTATGTCCCCAGCTCCAGCCTGATCATAATGATGCAATAATGGCCATTTTTAAAATAAAAAGTAAAAAAAAATGCTTTATTTAGAAAAATAGCACAGATTGCCAAAGAAACACTGGAAGCCCTCTTCCACTTTGGTTTGAGTTTGTATGTCTGCTTATAGATGTTTTAACTTACTCACCTAGTTCCTTCAATCCTGGATCATTATTTTGTGTAAAATTCTAAGTATTGTGCTAAAGGGGAAATCTGTAGCTTCTAGTCTAACGTTATAGACCAGTTATTTTTAGATAATATATGTGAAAAAGACTGGGGCAATTTTTTATTCTTTGTTGCCTGTGTTTGTTCTGAAGAGAACATACTGGTCAGTTCATGCAGTATATGGCAGACATTTGTCCCAGAAGCCCTAAGTTTAAAGCCAGGAGAGAATAATATTCCTATGCAGGACACAGCATTAATTTTGTTCAAAGAGCTGTTTGTCCCTATCGCAGCAGTGCTGCCACCAGCATTCATCATTAACTTTCACACTAAGATTTTAATCAGCACTCCTTGCAGCACAAGGCAGCTTTGACATCAACCCAAATTTTCTGAGCCGTTATCCTAATTATGATGGCTATTGGTAGATTGATGGGCTTGGTTTTCATTAAAGGCTGGTGGCAGTTAATTCTTGTGACCCATGTGGCTGAAGTAGTTTCATTCTGAGATGAGGCTTCAAAATTCGATTATTAGTGACATGCTGTAAGTGAGAAGAAGCTTATCTTGCCTGAGAACGTTGATAAGTTGAGACATGGTTTTCCTGGGAGTGGTGAGCCTTACCAGATGAGATGGAGATGCTGGCCCTCATCCTTTTCATAACAAGGAACACAAGCAGCAATTTTTGAAAATAAACATTGATGCAAGCTATCAAATATCAGCATTTTAATTTGATCAGACACTGACTCAATCAAAGTGCATTGGCATTTACAATATTTTAATTTTGATAAATATTAATCAGAACGAGAATAAATATTGTGCTTTGTAACTGTGATGTAAATAAAATGTTTACAATTCTTCTGGAACTTCCATGCCAGTATTTATTGAATTTGTAGACACTGTATTTCAATAATGGCAAATATTACGGGTTCTGTAATTTCTGAGAGCTTGTCTTTCCTTATTAATTAGTAGAATGCATAATGGGAAATTAACTATGAAATGCTAAAAAAGACAAATTATTTTTTATTTGTAAGTATAAATTAAAGATTTGGTTTAGGTAACATTTGTCATCTTTAATTGCAGGTTCAATTAAAATTCTGGATAATGATGATTTATAATAATTTCTATGTAATTTGATATTCATTAACTTACACAGACACATGCTGATACCAGCTCATTATTTATGCCTTCCATTTGCTAAAAGCAGCCTTGTTGAAATCAGTCTTTCCAAAGTTTTGTAAACTTATGTTTGTAATGGAACAACCAGCAGCTGTTCAAGCTACAGCTATGTGTTAGTGTTTAGCTTGTTGACTTCTTTACAAGCATGTGTTGATTTACCCATATCACATAGAGCTCCTTATAAAAAGTGGAAAAGCGCAGTGATATTTTTAAATCTCCTTTTTCAATTATGTTAAAATCTCATCAACCATTAATCTGGTGTGACAATCATTAATTATTATCTATTCTGCTGCTCTCCATTTTTCAGTTTTTTTTCTTTAATCTTCTTGTTCAGCTCCACATATTCTTTGTTCAACTGGCAGGAAGAGCAAATGGGTTACGCATTTCTCTAACTTGTGTTACCACTCCGTTGACTGGAAGTGCTTTTACGGCAGAGGAAGAAGAACCCAACAGTCTTTGTTTGTGTGTTGTTTTTGCACAGATAGAATGCTAAATACAGTAGGCTTGCCCAAAAAGAATAGCACTTAGTGATCTAGATTGCTGCTCAATGCTGAGCTTGAACCCAATGCAGTGTTAAATGGGTAGCTTAATTACTTTGCTACTCAGCTTATTAAGGTGCTCCATTACAACTCTGTACATTAAATCTACCTTTTTTAAACTAGTACTAGCATACTATGTCCTGCAATCTTCAAAAAATGTCATGCCATCAGTGCCATCAGGAGAGTACAATTATGTTAATTATGTTATATGCTTGACTGAAAACCTATGTGACATTATAATTTTCCTTTCACTACTCAAATTACAAGACATTTCAGAGGTTTCTATGACCAGAACTGATTTCTATATTCATTTTCATCTATTCCAGCTAATTGTCTTTTGCCTTAACCTTTTGCACCAGAGCACATAGCTGCTTTATGCACACTGAGGACATTCCTGCCACAGGCTAGTAATAGTTATCTTATCAAACACTTATTTAAGTAAAACAATAAAATCTTTATTAACTTCACATGGTCTCTAGGCCAATCTCAGGGTGTGAATACATCTCGGTTGTGCACAAATGTGAAGATTTATAATGCTGCATCACAAAGCAAGCACCCATGTCGTTTTTTGGGGGCGGAGGGTGAGGGAGAGATTTATTAATCCTGCCATTGCCACTTGGTAAAAAGGCACAGCAACAATGCAAACAATTCAGACACTTAGTTTTACAATTTCACAAAACTGCACAATTGTTTAATTGAAAAATTAGCAGTATGCTCCTGTTACAATACAGTTTTGTACCAAAAGTATTAGAGGAATACCTCAACTCCAACTAATCAGCAGAAATAGAGCGTACTGATTAGAATTCCTTTTACATTGCTTACAATTCAATTCAATTCAATTTTATTTGTCATATATGCAGCAGACGTGTGTACTGCACAATGAAATGTTGATTTTTACGAGTCCTCCCAACATTGGAATAAATATGGCATAACAATGATAAAATACTAATAGAAATACTAATAGAAAGACAGTAATAATAAATAAAACAACAGTAATAAATAATAAATTAATCGTTCATGAGTCTTATGGCCTGGGGGTAGAAGCTGTTTCGAAACCTGTTGGTATGAGACCGTATGCTTCGGTATCTCTTACCGGACGGGAGCAGGGCAAAGAGGTTGTGGCTGGGGTGACTCGCGTCTTTAATGATTCTCAGGGCCTTCCCCCGGCACCTCTCAGGGTAGATATCCTGCACAGCAGGTAGTTTAATTCCTATAGTGTGTTGTGCAGCTTTCACTACCATCTGTAGAGCCTTGCGGTCTGTGGCGGTGCAGTTGCCATACCAGGTAGTGATGCAGCCGGACAGGATACTCTCGATGGTGCACCGGTAGAAGTTGGTGAGAATCTGGGGGGCCATTCCAAATTTCTTCAGTCTCCTGAGGAAGAACAGGCATTGGCATGCCTTCTTGGTTACAACGTCGATGTGATGGGACCACGTTAAGTCCTCCGTAATGAATACACCCAGGAATTTGAAGCTGCTGACCCTCCCCACCTCAGCCCCTTCGATGTAGATTGTGGTGTGTCCCTCCCCCTGCCACTTCCTGTAATCCACGACCATCTCCTTTGTTTTGCTGATGTTGAGGGAGAGGTTGTTGTACTTGCACCATTCTCCTCGGGCTCTTGCCTCCTCCCTGTAGCCTGTCTCGTCGCCATCTGTGATCAGGCCTACAACGGTAGTGTCATCAGCAAACTTGATGATGGAGTTGACGTTGTGCGTGGCCACGCAATCGTGAGTAAACAGGGAGTACAGGAGGGGGCTGAGCACACAACCCTGGGGAGCTCCCGTGTTCAGGATCAGTGTGGAGGAGGTGTTTCTGCCTATTTTCACCACCTGGGGTCTTCCCGTCAGGAAGTCCAGGATCCAGTTGCATAGGGAGGTGTTAAGTCCTAGCTCACTGAGCTTGTTGACAAGCTTGGAGGGGATAATGGTATTGAATGCTGAACTATAATCAATGAACAACATTCTCACATAGGTGTTCCTCTTATCCAGGTGTGATAAGGCAGTGTGCAGTACAGTGGCGATGGCATCACCCCTAGATCTGTTTGGGCGGTAGGCAAATTGGAGTGGGTCCAGTGTGTCAGGTAGTAACGAGTTGATGTGGGTTTTGACCAGCCTCTCAAAGCACTTCATGATGACAGAAGTGAGTGCTATGGGGCGGTAGTCGTTTAAACAGGTTACTTTTGTTTTTTTGGGGACTGGAATAACCGATGTCATCTTGAAGCTGGTGGGGACTACAGACTGGTACAGTGAACGGTTGAATATATCCATAAACACGGCTGCCAGCTGGTCAGCGCATGCTCTAAGGACACGCCCAGGGATTCCATCTGGACCGGGTGCTTTGTGGGTGTTCACTCTCTTAAAGGTCTTGCTCGCGTCAGCCACGGAGATTGAGAAGACCCGGTCGTCCTGAGCCGCGGGCGCCCTTGTAACAGGCCAGTTGTTGTTGGCCTCAAACTGGCCGTAAAAAGTGTTAAGCTCATCTGGGAGAGGCATTGCTGGGCAATGTGGTATTATATGTGAACAAGTGCAAATGTGTTTTAACATTCACATATTTGCTTTTTTGCAAGTTAAGTCTATAATTCCAACAAATTGAGATCAATATTGCACACTTTTTCTCCTTTTATGGTCAATGTATCAATTGGTGTATGTGACAAAATATTTTTAAAAATACAATCCTAAATCAACTTTTGCATAATTAATTTAGTTTTCACAATATTTGCATTGTAAAAGTGAAGTAATTGAGAGTTTGTATTCTGATGAGTGTAAAACTATTGAAATGTAAGAAAGAGAAATTGTACAGGGCTAAGTATATATACTTTATCTAGTTTTTTTGTTGTCTAACAGATGTTAGACTAGTTAATGTTCTTGTATCATAGATTTATGATACTTTAAATTATGCATCAAGGGACTGTTTCTATTTCTCTTCCCCCCCGCCTTCACAAATTTAGCTATTTCTTTTCTACTGATATTTATGTTACTGTAGTAACCGTGGCAATGAACAGCTAATATCTACCAATGATAACTACTTCTTCTCTCCCCAAGGCCAAGATTACCAGCTAGCAGCTGAGGATCTGTTTCAGCAAACGTCCATGTTATCCATTCAGGCTTTTTCCCACAACCTAGATGTAAACACTGTAGTGCATGAGAATGCCTCAGGACCGCATCTAGGCCAAGTGGAAATGCACCAATGTGATTTAATAGAAAAATTCCTATTCAAACTGGATGGTTCCTTATTCATTTCCTCAGATTATCATCAAATTTATGTCACCAGCAAAGTAGCTTTATTGAGTTTCACAGATATATTCCTTTGCTTTTGTTGTCATTAGTTGGCACGCTGACATTTTCATATATGTCTCTGCTAATGCTTCCAAATTACTCCATCCAGAAATGTAACAATTGAGCAGATAATTTTAATAAGATTTAGCTTGACTTCAGACTGTGCTCTTTCCTTTCTTTATAGAACGCAAATTGTAACCTGTTTTTAGAGCAGCACGATACAGTGAACTTTAATGGGATTTGACAACATCATATTAAGCACAACAACTACGCATAATGTACCGAAAAATTGGACGTGAAATTGGAAACATAGCTGAGAACAAAGTAAATTTACATGGTTTGGTAGTTTGAATGTCTGATATCATATTCTCTCATGCAAGCCCCATGAAAAGCAAGGGTTTAACAATGGATATCAGCAGAAAGTGCTTTTAAAGTTAAAGCTGATGGATGGCTTGTCAAAAAAAATAATTGTGCTTGTTGGAAAGTCTGGATGCGTGCTGAGGGGGAGAGAGGAGGATATACAGAGAGGATGATGGGAAGTGACAGTGGTCTGTCAAGAAGCAGTGGCTGCCCAGAGAAGTGTGAAGCTGGAGCTGTAAGGTGGCAGAGTAGAACAGGCTGTCAGAGCAGGAAAGTGGCTTTAATATGGTGAAAAGCAAAGGAATCCGCTTGTCAGCCCTGTTCAGTGGTGCTGAAAGAAGAAGGGAACACGGCGGAAAGGTAGAGATTGCAAATGAAAAAGAGCATGGGGAAATGTAGAGAAAGAAAGTACTAATAAAAAATATTGTTAGCGACAGAAAAATGGCAATTAAACCTTGGCTGCCCTGTTGCATCTTGTTTAACTACATTTATTTGAGCTGTCATTGATGATTCAAATATTAGGCATTTTGTGTTTCTTCTTCATTATCTTATCTGCTACAAGCATTACTGGGTATTCTTTCCTAGATTGTTGTAGAAGAAGATTTAATCATTTTTTAAAAACTCGCTGCATTTTCCTCCCAATGGAATCAACGCACAATGGCTTTGACTTATAATCAGTCTCTGCTTTAAGAGATTTATGTTGGGTAATGAGCAATATCTGCTTATGTTTGGACCAAATCATTTCACCGCCCCCCCCCCCCCCCCCCCCCCGACCCCCCTCCGAGTTTGTACTTGGCAACACTGGAATTTACCTCAGGTCAGGGACTTGACATGCTGTCATGATCTGTAAGATCGGCACTCTAAAGGGTCACAACTTGGGTTAGACTTGACTTTGTAAATACAAGACCTATTCATCCAGGCCAAGTAACTTGGACGTTTCTGCAGTATCATTGTCTTCCAATAATGTAACCAAGGAACACTATTTTGACACGTTCATTGCACAGTGCCAATATCAGCACTTCTTATATGTGTCTTGTAGCTACGTGTCTACATCTATGAGACCTGGAACTGCAGTGGAAATGGTGTCAAATTAATGCATTTTAGTACTGAATAGGTTAAGCTGCCAATTATATATCCAACCTTAAAAAGGGTGTGTGCATACTGTTATTGAAGATTGACATACAGTGCCACTTCCTACTTTGTATCTTTTTGGCTTAATTCATAGACCAGCCATTTAAAGCAAACAAACTATTAAACTAAAATCCCCGTAATGAGGAACTTTAAAACCACTAGGCCTATGGATCAATGCAGAATCTTTGCAGCATCCCAGGCTGTTTCCAGTAGTAAATGGATGAAAGTGCTACAATACAGTACAGAAGCAGTGCTGGTTAGCTGTGGAGGCGGATGTGGTAAAGATGTTGTCATGCTGAACTGTGATTGTATATTTTCGAGCTGGAACAAAGACAATTGAAGAAATTAGTCTGGTAAAATGGCAGTCTGAACTAGACATATGGGGCTGGATTTTGTCAATGGGGGCGCATTGGGAGCGGGACTGCTGGTTGTCGGATTTCAGTCCCGCCCCCAACGACGTTCGGCCAACCCTTGATTGACCTTGTTAAGCCCGCCCAGCCAATTAAGGGAAAGCCGGTGACAGAGGACGTCAGCGTATGACGCTTCATCTGTCAAAAATTTTGACAGATGAATTGTCAGCGTTTGACAGCTTTGAGAAGCTGTCAAACACCGACAATCTCTGTTCTAAGATGAGCACTGCACACAAGCTCATCAAGACCTCTTTCCTTAGCAGAAATCAGATGGCTGCTGCATCTGAGAATGCAGCAGCCATTCTGTCATCTCTGCCGTTGAGATGAGGAGCCTCCGGATCCCCAAGGATTGAAGCCTGCAGGAAGAAGCAAAGGAAAGTAAACTTTTGCTAACATTTTACACTCGCCTCTCATACTTACCTCCCCACACTTGTATCCATCACTTGCCTCCACAGCGGACTTTTCGATCCCTCTCACCCCCACTGCACGCCTCACTGACCCTGGCGAGGTTTGCAGCCGTCGGGAAGCCCGCAATTGTGTGGGTAAAATGGAGGTAAGTCTTTTAACTGCCTGTTAACAGGCAGTTAAGAGACTGTAATCCCCTTCCCGCCTCGAGGAGACGGGTCCCTGCGCAAGTCGGGGACCCGCCTCCCAGGAAGATGGCATGGAGGTGGGTTGGGAGCGGGTTCGGTACCTGCTCCCAGTTTCTGCCATTTTCCCGGCAGTCCCGCCTCCGCAGGGCTGGTAAAATTCCCCCCATGTATTTTGTTCAAAGCAGGCTATGGTCGCATCCATTTACAGTATTTCCCAATGGAGATAATGGGGTCATTTTAGCCTCGCTCACCAGGCAGGAAACCCACAGGATTGGGTGGAACGCCGGTTTTACACCCACCCAATATTACTCTCCGACTGACTTCAATGGAGTGTAAAATTGGGCCGGAGTGTAAAACCAGTGTTGCACCAGATGTCATCAGTTTCCCAACGGGGTGGGTTTGGTTAAAGTTGCCCCCAATCACTTTGTTTTGCATTGTCCATGTGACCTATTCTAATCGCAAGCGAATAGATATTTCTGCTACGTATAAAGCTAACAAAACTGGAAAGCTAGCAATATATTTGGCTTCGGTTTGGTTCCTAGTGGACTCACCTCAATAAATTCATTATAAGCATGATATTTAGATGAACCATGATACTAATGAGGGGTTATTCTCATGTTGAGGTTTAAAAATTTTTGAACTGGTGGGACAAGCCAATGAATGTTAATTCTGTTTTACGTTCGAGAAAAGGTCGTTGGTAGCAGCAACTTATTGAACACTGAGTATAGATCTGGCAGCTGAAATGCTGGATTCCTCTCAGGGTGTCTATCAGGGTACTAAAGGCATATTGGTTTGAGGGATAGCTTAAAGACTTGTGGCTAATCCAAAAAAATGCAAGCTTCTATTATTAGAGGATACTGTTTAAATCCAATCACAGTTCCAATGATCTGGTTTCCAACCCATCCAAAGCACTGAAACTGCCCCAACACAAGTCACTAATGACATCTTATGTGACTTTCATCATGCTCATTGTCTCTCGAGCACCTGCTTGATGTCTAAGCCCATTCATCACTGTCAAACATTCCACCCTTTCCTAGCAACTTCCCTCCATAATGCATCTCCATTGTACCATACTCTCCTGGTTTCATTCCTGCCTCTCCTAACAAAGCCATTTCATCGCTTATAGTAAGTTTTCTTCCCATACCTAATCATTCACCTGTAATGTTCCCCAGAGGTCCATTCTCTGTCTCCTCCTATTTATCACCTGCATGGTACCGCCACAAACACATGCATGCTTACTGATGGTGATTAACTGTACCTCTCTATCTTCACCATTAATTTCAAGGTTGTCTTTTTGACATAATTTCCTCCAACTTGACATTGCAAAACTGCAGCCATCCTTTTTGGTTTCCACCAGCCCCACGAGCCTCTGACATCACTCCCATCCACGCCCCTTGCCGCATGCTCAGGCTGGATCAGGTTTCTTTTATACTCGACATCAATCAGTTGCAAATATTCCCAATTTTCTACCTAAGGAATATTTCCCATTTTCACTCCAACCTTCTCCCACCACAGCTACCCTCTGGATATTCGAGGACCATTTGGCCCCCCGTGCCTGTTCTGCCATTCAATTAGATTATGGCTGATCTGTACCTCAACTCCATTTACACATCTTTTATCCATAGCCCTTGATATCCTTACTTAACAAAAAATCTTTTGATGGCCGTCTTGAAAATTTCAGTTGTTTCAGCATCCATAGTCTTTTGGGGACCGAGAGTTCCAGATTTCCACGACCCTTTTTGTGAAAAAATGCATTTGGATTCCACTCCTAAATGGCCTAGCTCTAATGTTAAGATTATACCCCCTTGCTCTGGCTTCTCCCATCAAGGAAAATCGTTTCTCTGCATCTACACTATCAAATCCCTTTATCATTTTAAAAACCTTGATTATCTCTGAAATCTTTTAGCACATGACTGGTTTAGCCATGCATCACCAGATCTGGCTGGATCACAACAAGCACTATTGGACCCCTCACTCCTCTGCCAAAACCATCCATTATTCTAGGATAATCCTAGAGAGCAAAGATAACCCCTGACTTCATTTCTCTGCTACCAATCATTTCCTTAAACGTCTTACCCATGTCCTTGCCCCCTGCACACCCTCACCAACAAGTGTGAGGAGCTCATGGACGACTTTGTCACTAAGATTGAGACGATCGATTCAGCTGCCTCTTCCCTTTGCTCACCAAGCCAAACCTCTCCCGACGCACCCTCCCCCACCACCACCACCCCTGACATAACCCTTATCCCACGGCCTTCTCCAGTTTCCCTCCTATCTCCCTTCATGCCCTCTCTGAGCTCCTGTTTTCTTAACCCAAACCCATTAAACTGCTGACCACCCAATTTCCCTTCCTGGCCTCTATGCTAGCTGATATTGTAAATGGTTCCCTCTCTCAGGTACTGCCCTCTATCAAAATTACCATCATCAACTCCCTCCCCAAAGAACTACCCTCGATCCCTCTGTCCTTGTGAACTACCACTCCATCTCCATCCTCCCTTTCCTCTCTCGCGTCCTTGAACATGTCTCCTAAATCCATGCTCATCTTTCTCATAACATCATGTTTGAATCATTCCAATTAACCTTCCGCCCCTATCACAGCACTGAAACGGCCCTAAAAAAAAAAAATCACAATAGACATCTTCTGTGACTCTGAGCACCTGATCGTCCTCCACCTCTCTGTAGCCTTTGACATCATCGCCCATACCATCCTCCTTCAACGCCTCTCCTTCGTTATCCAGCTCAGTGAGATTGCGCTTGCATAATTCAGCTCTTACCCATCAAATCATAGCCACAGAATCTCCTGCAATGGCATCTCTTTCCCCTCCCCACCGCGACATCATCCAAAGATGAGGAGCTAGCTTCCATATGTGTGCTGATGCACTTGTACGCTTACGACACACAACTCTACCCCTACACCACCTTTCTCGACTCCTCCACTGCATGTTTATTTACAGTTAGGAATTTCTGTCCCCTGCAACAACTCTGTTGGCAACACATCTTCAAGACTATGGCCTAGAAATTCAGTGGGCTGTGCCACCCGTTAGCACCTTAAGAGGGCACTTAGTGGGTTGTCGCCACTGGCCACGCCTCCCGCTAAATTTAGCGGTACGCTAATGGCGGCGCTAGCCGTTAGTGCTGCGCAGCCACCGATGATGTCATCGGTGTGCGCAGCGCCCTGCTACCGCCCCGATCGCAAAATTTAGTTGCAATATCCCCTAATATTGCACTCAACAGTGAACCAGCTTGTTGACAGTGAATACTAATGAACTGATCTCTATCCTAACAAAACACATAGGCCTAGAAATTCAGTGGCGCGCTGCGGTACTGCAGGCCTTCCTCCCCTTCTTAAAGGGGATGGGCCTGCTGCAGCGCGATCTAAGATTGCGAGTGCCGGCAAGAGAGCCCGGCACCGAGGAGAAGTGCTGGGCTCTTGGAACACAGCCGGCACTCCGCGGGGGTGGGGGGCTCAGGAGGCCGGGGACGGCGGCGCGGAGAGGTGCTGGCAGGCGACCAGCAAAAAAAATGGCCGCCCCGCACCTCGGCGCCTCTACCGCTGCAGGTAGGCCCCCCTGAACCGGTCGCAAATAGCGACCGGTGTTAAAGAGAGAGAGAGTGACCAGGGGAGAGAGAGAGAGTGACCAAGTCCCGCTCACCATCATCCCTATGCTTGCAAATAGGGAATAGGGTTTCCATTGAAATGCTGACTCTGCACTGCATACTGTAAAATACTAAGTAAATGTTCCACATAAATCTACTTAACTGGCTACAATTGCAAGCTAAAATGCATTAATTTTCCCAAACAAGGAGTTAGCAGCAGCATCTAAGCATTCATCACATCACTGTAAACTTCTGGATACATCTTCACTTGTATTGAAATTAGCTGTAACTTCGGGAATAATAGCAGTTCTTTCTCATTTGTTCCATCTTCACAATGTAGGATTGAAGAAAACAAATCACTGAAGAGCACTGCCCATTTTTAGTTGATTTTTGCCCATTCCATTGAATAAAAGGTTTTGTTCTATACTATACTCTTTCTCTTTTCCTATTATTGGCAGCAGACTACATTTGTGTGTGTATATGCTAGGAAAGAAAGCTTTTTAACATTTGTATTTTTTTTAATGTTGCGAAATGTTCTTTGCTTCTTAAAACTTTTGAACATTTAACATTGTTTTGATTAAGTTTTAGTTTCAAAATTCACCACTGCTATCTTCTTATCCACTTAATTATTTTCTTGACTTTTACTGGCGACACCATACAGATCAGTTCCAGTCAACTCATGTTGAACCTCCAGTCAATGCTAGGTTGAAGGTCTGTGTTGAATGCCACTGATCCTTGCCAATGTCTAAAAACTATGGTGCCTACTTGTCTTGTTTTCTGATGATGCACAACTTTCAGAAGTATAAAATTGTGGCGACACGCCACCACTGGACATAATCCGCTCACGGCGGCACAGACAGTCTAAGCAGAAGCCCCCAGCTGGGGGCCCTTTCCTCCAGCAACTTGTTTCCCGCAGGGACAGGCTGCCGGGAGCACTTCCTGTCTGGGAAGTATTTAAGTGGATGCGCGGGCTTTTCTAGTTCCTGTTTGTCATGTGGTTGGAATAAAGCAGTTGTGTTTTCAATAGCTCTGGTCTCGACTCCCACGTTTGCCGCGGTATCTCAACAAAATCACCAATGTGCTTGTCGTAATCTTGAATCCTGCAAGAGAATTTCAACAAGCTCTTTTTCTGATGTGTCGGAATTAGCGCTATCTTTAGGCTGACTAGACTTGTCAACGTGGATCCTGGTCCTCCTGTGGTAATAAGATTGGGCCTTATTTCTTGACCGCATCCACTGCAGTGGCCTATATCACATTGCAAGGTCTGCATGGTGCTGCAGCAGAGAGAGCAGAACAAAGTCCTTCCTTATTCAATGTTTATAGCTTGAGTATGTTCATTTGCCTAAAGTGAGTGTACAGTTCTGGCACCCACATTCCTTATAGGGAGTGTTCTACTTTAGTAAAAGTGAAATTGGTGAACGATCAGGGTCTAGAAGCAGAAATTACCACCACTATCCACGGAGCATGTTTTCCTCTTGAGGTCATCATGAGCTCATTGTCTAACTTGTATCTGTCTCTTCTCCATCAACAAGAAAAGGTTTAGTTGTTTTAATCTTATAAGAGTTTTGCTTTGGATTATTCCAACGCTCTCCTGGCCAGCCTCCCATCGTCCACCCTCATAAACTTAAGATCATTCAATATTCTGCTCACCACATTCTAACCCATGCCAAGTCCCGCTCACCATCATCCCTATGCTTGCTGACCTACAACTGCACCTGGTCAACCAACACCTCAGTTTTAAAATTCTCATCCTCGTGTTCAAATCCCTACATGGCCTCATCCCTCCCTGTCTCTGTGACCTGCAGCTCTGCAACCTTCTAAGAACTCTGCGTTCCTCCAACTCTGAATTCTTGTGCATTCCTCACACCCTTTGCACCCTCAATGGCAGTCATGCCTTCAGCCCAAAGCTCTGGAATTCCCACTCAACTTCTCTGCCTCTTCACCTTTTTCTCCTCCTTTAAGACCTTCCTTAAAACTTACCTCTTTAACCAAGCTTTTTGTTACTTGTACTAATATCTCCTCTTCGGCTTTATGAAATTTTTTTCTTATTACGCTCTTGTGAAGCACTTTGGGACATTTTCCTACGTTAAAGGTGCTATATAAATGCAAGTTGGGTTGCACAGGGCACAAGTGTGATGGAATATTCCCAACTTGGCTGGATGGGTCCAGCTGCAATAATACTCAAGACGTTAGACACCATCCAGGACAAAGCAGTCAGCTTGATGGACAGCCCATCCACCACCTTAAACATCCACTCCCTGAACCACCGGCGTACTGTGGCCAAAGAGTATACTATCCACAGGATGCACTGCAGAAACTGGACAAGGCTTCTTCGACTGCACCTCTTAAACCCACAAACTCCACCTAGAAGAACAAGGGCAACAGGTGCATGGGAACGCTAACACCTCCAAGTCGCACACAATCCTGACATATATCGCTGTTCCTCTATCGTCACTGGGTCAAAATACTGGAACCCCCTGCCTAACAGCACTGTGGGAGTACCTTCACCAGACGGACTACAGCGGTTCAAGAAGGCGGCTCACCACCACCTTCTCGAGAGTAACTAGATATGGATAATAAATGCTGGCCTCACTTCCGATGCCCACATCCTGAAAATGAATAAAAAGAGAGAATTGCATTTATATAGCGTCTTTCACGACCACTGGACATCCCAAAGCACTTTACAGCCAATGAAATACTTTTAACATTTAGTCACTGTTGTAATGTAGGAAACGCGGCAGCCAATTTGCGCACAGCAAGTTCCCACAAACAGCAATGTGATAATGACCAGATAACCTGCTTTAATGGTGTTGGTTGAGGGATAATTATTGGCCAGGACAGCGGGGATAACTCCCCTGAGAGAGCAAACGGGGCCTCAGTTTAACCGAAAGATGGCACCTCCGACAGTGCAGCACTCCCTCAGTACAGCACTGGAGAGTCAGCCTAGACTTTTGTGCTCAAGTCTCCGGAGTAGGACTTGAACCCACACCTTCTGACTCAGAGGCGAGGGTGCTGCCAACTGAGCCACGGCTGACAAAAGAATAAGGTAAGTATTTTGTGTTGGTAGCAGATTCTGTTGACATTGAATTTTGGGTATTTTTTTGTAGCTCTCTAGCATCCTTAAGTAAAAATGCATGTTTGACATCCACAGGTGCCAGCCTGTCTCCTGGACACACTTGTCTGAGTTATCTGCAAGAGCATTACTATCTTTATCTTTTCATTCAACTTGCATCCAATTGTGTCTAATATGGGTCAAAACCCTTCTATATTGTTGTGAAGTATAAACGTTGGTCGTTCTTAGCCTGATAGTAATTTTCTATGACCTGTGAAAATAGCAGTTTTACCCACTATTGTGAATTTTTTCCATTGATGGGAAGTATCAGTTTGTGTATAGTACAATAGGAATAAAATCTTGGGCATATCTGTCACTAAATGGAAATGAGCAAATGGTTAATAGAATCCATCGACTTACAGTACACTCTGCAGGGCAGAGACTACCAGGGAAAGTTGGAACTGACTTTACTTGTCTCTTGGCCAACACTTGGGCCTCGATTTTCATGGAGCCGTCAGGTGGGGTTTCAGGCAGGCGGGGGTTGAAAATCGCAGAAATAGGGAGTCGCAACCCCCCGCCCGATTCCCCGCCCGGTCCGACTTTCGCCCTGTCGTTTCAACGCGACCCGAATCAGTTCTGCCCGCAGCAGACAGGACTGGTTGTCGGGAGCCTAATGAGCAATAATTGGCATCTGTAATCCAATTTTAAGGGGCCCTTGCAATTTTCAGCCTTTCCCCACGTAAACCACGCCTGGTGGGAACACCGCTGATGAAACCTGGCATGAACAATGTCGGCTTGCTTACTTTCAGCTGCAGGTCAATCAGGAATGAAAAGATTTAATCAGACAGCATTTGTAGGCTGCAGGACATTGTTGCTCAAGGCTTGAGCAACTTGTTGAAGGCTTAGGCACAGCTGTGGAAGGTTGGAGCCTCTCACACTTCTCCAGTGTGAGCTCCCGGGAAGCCCCTCTCAGCACCCTAACTCAGCGCTTCCTCAACGGAGGCATCTGCCAGAAGCATGGGAGGCCTTTTGTTCCTTCCCTTCTTGGCATTAGAGGATCTCCAACAGCAGAGGAGGCTGTAGCAGATCCAGCAACAACAGCAGCACCAGCAACAGCAGCACCAGCAGGAGCGACAGCTGCGGCTCAGCCACCTGAGGCAGCACAAGCCAGAAGGGGTCAGCGCATGGAAGGCTGTCGGCGCAGGAGATACCCCCCAAACAGGGTCTACAGACACAGGGTGAGCTACCTCAACATGACTGAGCAGCAGTGCCAAAGGCGGCTCTGACTTTGGCGAGAGGTAGTGACTGACATCTGCGCAATGCTACAGCAAGACCTGGAGCCCAGAGCACCAGGTCGACACTCCTTACCAGTGGCCATAAAAGTCACCACCGCACTCAACTTTTATGCCTCAGGCTCCTTCCAGGGATCAGCAGCAGACATCAGCGGCATCTCCCAGGCGGCCGCACACACTTGCATCAAACGTCACTGATGCCCTCTTTGCCCTCGCACACAATCACATCCATTTCACCCGGGATCGCGCAAGTGTGAGGGCGCGAGCGCATGGATTAGCTCAGCTGGCAGACTTTCCAAGGGTGCAGGGTGTCATTGACTGCACACATGTGGCCCTTAGGGCACCCCATCGCAATCCAGGAGTTTTTGTCAACCGCAAGGGCTTCCACTCCCTTAACGTTCAGCTGGTGTGTGACCACAAGAAGGTGATTTTGCATGTTTGTGCCAAGTACCCTGGCAGCTGCCATGACTCCCTCATACTGCGCCAGTCTACTGTGCCTCCGCTATTCAGTCCGCCAAACGAACTTCAGGGATAGCTACTTGGAGACAAGGGATATCCCCAGCGGACTTGGCTAATGACGCCGGTGAGGAGACCAGCCAACGAAGCTGAGGAGCACTACAACTCCAGCCACATTTCCACCAGATGCATTATCGAGCAAGCCATCGGATTGCTAAAGATGCGCTTCAGATGCCTCGATAGATCAGGTGGAGCCCTACAGTACTCAGCAGCCAGGGTCTCCAAGATCGTAGTGGTATGCTGTGTGCTTCACAACATGGCACAGCGTCGTGGCTTGCCGATTCCACAGGAGCAAGAGGCTCCTCACAGAGCCACCTCGGATGAGGATGATGCTGAGGAGGAGGAGGACGGAAACGAGCATCCTGCAGAGGCCCGTCAACCAGCGGCACCAGTGCACGAGAACATTGCTGGGCGGAATGCAAGGAATGCACTCATCCTGGCCAGATTTGCGTAGCCTGGTACCTCAAACACTGTAGCCTCGCTGCTTCTTAACTGACCATGGACAGTGGCCCGTCCCTGCGCATTTCTACCTATTGGACCAGCTTGCTGACATCTGCAAGTAATCCTAAGGCCTCAGTGTGAAATCCCCATTTGCCAAATGACAGACGCCACAACTGCAGCAGTTGCTACCAGATTTTTTATGTATAAGAAACTGATGGCATTAAAACTATATACAAGACTTTTCACCCAAGTGACTACCCTTGTGATTAGTGGTGCTTTATTTTTCTCTTATGCGTGCTCCTACGTAGTGGTAACCCTGTGGCTTCAGCAGATGTGGAGGCCCCTTGCTCACTTTCCTGCTGCTCCTGTCTCAACACCTTTGGTGGGCGTCCTCTGGGGCGGCGAGCCTGTGAGGGCTCGCCAGCAGTCTGCTGCTCCTGTGGCTGTGCAGGGGTTGAGACTCCTATCTCACTTGGGTGTGGACTCCGGCAGGGCTCTGACCGAGGGTTCTGAAGTGGCAAGGAAGCTTGAGCGCGTGGAGAGGAGCCCCCACTTCCTTGAGGTGTGCCAACAACCTCCCTCTCATGGGTCAGCTCCCCCTCAGCGCCTGCAAGTGGCTGGAGAGCACCTTGCTGCACATCAGGGGGGCCATGGGGACCCGTATCTGCACTGGAAGTCCTGCTCCGAGGGACTTCCATGAAGGTCTGGTTTCGGTGCTCAATAGATGCCCATCGCTCCTCAAGAGATGTCATTCTATTCTGAGCACTCACCATTGTTAGATCCGTGGTTCAGTGGATAAATAATCACACGGATGTGGTACATTAACAAATAACAGGTCTTTACTGGAGGAGGGTAATCTCTAGACTGGGGTACAGAGGCATGCGCACAGCTTATATACCGGTGTGGTCACTGCCGGTACTACAGTATATAGGAGCTGTAAAAAGTAGTTCTGACTTAAAGGCACATACACTACAATTCCTCCCTTTTTAGATTAATAATACCCCCTTAATGTTCAAATAACAATTACATTTTTACATGTACATTCAATAACAAAAGTCCATTTATAGATTCAGTCTTTGGGGTGGCTTCCTGACCCTTTCGGGATAGTGCCTTTCCAGAGGTTCTTGTTCTTGGTGCAGAGGCGATTCTGACCCCTTTTCATCGGGTAGTTCATCGGGTTCCACTGCCACTGGGTCTGAAGTAGATGCTACCGGTATGTCGGGTTCATCCCCAGGTACTCGAGACATGGGGTTGGCGCATTCCTGTGATGCTAAGATCTGATCGACGTGGCGTCTCACAATGTTCTCCCCAACATCCACGGTGTACATTAATGGCCCCTGCCTTGTACATATCGTTCCGGGTTGCCACTTCTCTGTTCGATAGTCCCGGGCCAAGACTGGTTGCCCTACATTGAAACTTCTTGTCGGCTTCTCGTTGATGTGCTGGAATTGTTTGTCCTCAACATTTCTTCGCACATTTGGTCTGAGCAAGTCCAGATGAGATCTCAAAGGACTGGGTTCACTGTCACCTTAAAATCCCCACAGATGCGGACCTTCTTTGGTTCCCCAGGCGTATTACTCAACGACCTCTTCATTACAGGAACGATGGGTGTAGCCCACTCACTCCAGTCCACTTTGGACAGTACTTCTGAACGTTCCAACCCTTCCAGCTCTGCTTCAACCGCTGGTCTGATCGCATAAGGCACTGGTCTGGCCTTCAGAAACTTTGGGCTTGCATTTTCCTCTATTTTAATTGTTGCTGTTATTCCTTTTAGTGTTCCTAGTCCCTCCTGGAACACTTCTTTTGCGTCAATTAGCATTTTTGACAGTCGTCCAGGTGTGACGTCGTCATCCTTTTTGGCCTCAACCTTCAGTGCCTGTATGGAATGCCAATCTAATTGTATCTTTCGGATCCATTCACGTCCTAGCAGTGGTGGTCCTCCATTTGGCAATGCATATATATCCATTTTAGGTATTTCCTGACCTTTATATGTCACTTTCACCCTTATTTTCCCTTTTGGGTAGACTTTTTGCCCCGTATACGTCTTCAAAACAATCTCTGTAGCTTTCAAGGGTATGTGTGAAAATAGCCGCTTGTAGTCTCTTTGATTTATGACTGTTCGAGCTGACCCTGTGTCCAATTCCATTTCCACTTGGACTCCGTCTATCTTGAGTGTAACCCAGATAGTCTGGTGATCCTCCATTTCGGTTACATTATGTAGTTTCAGACAACCCAGCTCCTTGCTTCCGGAGTCTGTGTCACTTTTTTGTTCGTCTGAACCACTGTCCATCACCTGGTGTACCTTTTTGTACTTCTCCTGTGGAGATTTCTTACTGTTGGTTTTCTTCCCAGACCTGCAGACTCTTGCTATGTGTCCTGCTTTCCCACACTGTCTGCACACTTGGTCCTTGAACCAACAATCTTTCTGGTCATGTGTTGTTCTGCCGCAGCGATAGCACTTCCCTGTTCCATAGGTCATTTCGTTGGTGCCATATTCTTGTGGTCTCCGTTGTATCTCTGCAGTGCCCCTTGCGGCTGCTTCGTGTGATACTGCCATACTGAAAGCTTTGTCCACCGTAAGGTCCTTTTCTGATAGAAGCCGTTTCTGGGTTCCTTCACTTTGTAGCCCACACACAAACTTGTCCCTTAACGTGTCTGCTAGTCCCGCTCCAAACTGGCAGTATTTCGATAGCTTGTGCAGTTCCGTTAGGTACTCAGCATTGCTTTCGTCTTTGTGTTGGTTCCTTTTATGGAACTTAAATCGTTCTGCTATCAGCAGCGGTGTGGGGTTTAAGTGGTCCTGCAGGATTTCTACTATGCTTTCAAAATTCTTGTTTACCGGCTTCTCTGGGGTTATTAGATTTCGCAGTAACCCATAAGTTTTTGCACCCATGGGATTTAACAGAACCAGTGCTTTATTAGCATCTGGCACTTCATTCGCCCTGCAGTACACCTCAATACGTTCCACATATGTCGCCCAATCTTCGACTTCATTGTCGAACGTAGAGATACTGCCACTCTTCGGCATCCTTGGCTGTGCGTTAACTATCACCAATGGCGCCTCCCACGCTTCCCCTTCTTCTCCGCTGGCACAAAATGGCGTCTCCCGCGCTTTCCTTCCTTCCCGCGCTCGCCGGTCTTCTCCGCTGCGGCTTCGCAAAATGGCGTCTCCCACGCTCTTCCTTCTCCGCGGCTCAATAGCGTCTCCCGTGCTCTCCCTGCTTCTTCACGGCTCAATGGCGTCTCCCCTTGCTTCGCCCCGCGGTCCCTGCTCAGCCCGTGATCCCTGGCTGTGCTCTGCGCGTTCTTCTCTTGATATTTGTCGACGCCGCTCAGTCTAGAACCCGGCTGCTTCTTACCCTCTCTCTCTCTGGTTTGCAGTATTTTCCCTCGACGCCGCTCGGTGATCAACCCCCGGCTGCGCCCTGCTCTCTTCACCCTCTTTCTTACCCCGTCGACGCTGCTCGGCTCTCGCTCTCTGCCGTCGGTCGGCTCCAGCCGCCGCTGCTCGGGAAGGGTCTGCTCTGGACCTGTCGTCGGTCTCTTACTGCTCATTTAGGCTGGGGAACCAAGCCCGGCCCTCCGCAGCGAAGCTGGATCTCTGCCTGCCTGCTGGGCAGTTGCTCGCGGTCAACGCCCGTGTTCCTGGACTCGACTATTTTTTTTTTTTTTTTTTATGTTGCTGGTAGATTCGAATCGACACTCGTCGCCACTGTTAGATCCGTGGTTCAGTGGATAAATAATCACACGGATGCGGTACGTTAACAAATAACAGGTGTTTACTGGAGGAGGGTAATCTCTAGACTGGGGTACAGAGGCATGCGCACAGCTTATATACCGGTGTGGTCACTGCCGGTACTACAGTATATAGGAGCTGTAAAAAGTAGTTCTGACTTAAAGGCACATACACTACAACCATGTTTTCGATACCCTGGCGACTAAGCTCCTCCATGGCCGTAGCCCTCCTCTCCTCGGCCGCAGCCCGCCTTACCATGGAGGTAGCCATCCTTTCTGTGGTGATGCTTTCATGCGCCAATGACTCCAATAAGGCACTGCTCATGCTCACCATGGACTCCTCCATTCGCTCCACACTCGCAGCGACCCTGGAGACAAAACCTGCCAGGGACTCCTGCATCTGTGCATGGAGATCCATCACCTCCTCTCTTGCGGATGGACCCAGAGGCATAGGGTCAACATGCAGCTGAGCTGAGCTGGCAGAGGCCTGCGCCCTCCGATGAGAACTCTCCACTGCTGTCCCTGTCTCCACAATCTGCTGATGCTCACTTGGGAGCTGTGATACACCAGGTGACAACACTACTCTATCTCGCGAAGGCCCCACCGAGGTGTGAGTGTCTGCGCTGGTGCTGGGTGCGCTGAATTCTGCTGACGCTGCACCCTCAGAGGTTGGAGCTTCCTCTGAGGCATCTGGCTGCTCAGCCTCCTCCTCCTCCGCAGTGGGGACGGGGGCTTTGGATGGTCCTGTGGGTAAAGGAAAGAGTTAGAGATGTGATGCCAAGGTTACATGCACATTGGGTTTTGCAGAGAAGGCCAAATGATGTAGCTTCAGAATCGTTACAGCGACTCATGCTATGTCAATGAGAGAGATGGAAAACTATTCTGTCACCAGCTTGCGGGCTTGCTCCTGTCTCTCCTTCCCCAGCTTCCGGAGCCACGTCAGCCCCGACAATCTTCATCACTGCTTCCTCCCAGGGGGTCAGGTGCGCGATTGAAGGTGGCCCTCCTCCAGTCCTGGCTTGCGCTCTCCTCTTGTGAGCTCTCTTTTCCTGCAATGAGGGAGACAAGTGGAGTTTGAGTGAGAGTGCAGCAGTGAGTGTAGAGATTGCATAGCATAGATACTTAGAAGGAGACAAAGATGGTGTGAGTCTGCAAGACCAAGGGCCCTCCCTATGTGTTGTCAGTGGTGTTCCAAGCATCAGAGTGAGAGGCAGTGTGAGGGCTGCATGGTGGAATAGTTATGTGAATGTGAGCATAGAGAGATAGGGAATGGGTAAGGGTGCATGGATGTGACTGTGAAGTGGGTTGTGGAGGAAGAGATTGCTGAAGCTGAGTGCTGTTGGGGAAAGGCAATGGGGATCAGGTTGAGGGTGATGGAAACTTCATACTTACTTTTCCTGTACGGTGAAGGTCATGGAAGCGCTTCCTGCACTGCATCCAGGTCCGGTGGGTGACTCCCTGAGAGTTCACCTCTGCGGTCACCTCCATCCATGCAGCCCTGGTCTCTTTGGGAGGCCTCTTCTGGTCTGCAGTGACATCTCATCAAATGTAGCAGCAGCTCTGCCGCTGGCAGCAGCTGGTGCAGGCTCCTCTGCCATTCTGTACGACTGGTTGGGAAGCCTGCAGAGGTTGAAAAGCTTGCTGGAGACTTTAAAAGCACCACGAATGATGACGTCATACTGTGGGGCTTTCTGACTGGAAATGGTCAATTAGCAAGGCTGCCCACATGCTGGAAATGAATTGGCCAATTGAGGGAAAATTGTGTCCAGCTGGCTGACCCATTTAGATTCGTGTCGGAACCCGACATTCGGAGAACCCGACAATTCCCCGCACCTGCGGGAAAATCGGCCCCATGGAGTAAGTTGCATATTTTCCCCAAGCAATAATGTCTTGATTTGACGGCTCAAGATGACGGGGGCTTTGGTGCTGCAGTCCTCCACGCTAATGTGAAAGTTTAGATTTCCCGTGTCCCACCAGTAGTTTCTGAATGATATAATCTTACTTGTATACAGGGCCTGAAAGAATTTGAGGTGAGAAAGAATGGTTGATTACCTAATATACCTCCTGCATCATTACCTCTGATGTCCCCTAAGGATCTATCCTTGGCCCCCTCCTATTTCTCATCTACATGTTGGCACTTGGCGACATCATCCGAAAACACGGCGTCAGTTTCCACATGTATGCTGACGACACTCAGCTCCACCTCACTACCGCTTCTCTTGGCCTCTATATTGTCAGACTGCTTGTCCAACATCCAGTTCTGGATGAGCAGAAATTTTCTCCAATTAAATATTGTGAAGACCGAAGCCATTATTTTCAGTCCCCGCCACAAACTCTGTTCCCTAGCCACCGACTCCATCCCTCTCCCCAACATCTGTCTGAGGCTGAACCACACTGTTTGAAACCTTGATGTCATATTTGACGCTGAAATGAGCTTCCGACCACACATCTGCAGCACAACTAAGACCGCCTAGTTCCACCTCCGTAACATCACCCGTCTCCGTCCCTGTCTCAGCTCATTCGCTGCTGAAATCCTCATCCATGCCTTTGTTACCTCTAGACTTGACTATTCCAACGCACTCCACATTTTACCCTACGTAAATTTGAGGTCAGCCATAACTCGGCTGCCCGTGTCCTAACTTGCACCAAGTCCCGTTCACACATCACCCCTGTGCTCGCTGACCTACATTGGCTCCCCGTAAAGCAATGCCTTGATTTCAAAATTCTCATCCTTGTTTTCAAATCCCTCCATGGCCTCGCCCCTCCCTATCTCTGTAATCTCCTTCAGCCCCACAACCCCCTGAGATACCTGCGCTCCTCTAATTCTGCCCTTTTGAGCATCCCTGATTATAATCACTCAACCATTGGTGGCCGTGCCTTCTGTTGCCTAGACCCTAAGCTCTGGAATTCCCTGCCTAAACCTCTCCGCCTCGCTACCTCTCTTTCCTCCTTTTAAGACGCTCCTTTTAACCTACCTCTTTGACCAAGCTTTTGGGCACCTGCTCTAATTTCTCCGTATGTGGCTCGGTGTGAAATTTTTGTCTTTTAATATTCCTTTGAAGCGCCTTGGGACATTTTACTACGTTAAAGGTGCTATACAAATACAATTTGTTGCTGTTGTTGTTATAGCTATAATCATTCACTTTTTTTTAACCTTTATGCAAAGCTTTCATCCAATTTGTCGTCTTTCAGTCCTAGAGTTCCTTAAGTTTGTATATGTGATGCCTTGTCTGCATTGTCACTCGAAGATTCTCTTGTCTGGTCCAGCCTAAGAACTATGGGCTGAATTTTGCCAGCGCTCGGAGGTGGGTCCGCTGTCAAAATAGCAAAGATTGACAGCGGGTAGGGAACCCGCTGTCGACCCGCCTCCACGCAAGTCGGCATTGAACAAACCCGACACCAAGCAGCGGGGGAGGCAATTCACATCATTAAATGGGTTGCTAACATTCAATTAACTGTTATTTTAAGCCTACATTTCTATGTTACGTGCTCCCCCACGGGTTACCCGCTGCTCGGGGAACACGTCAGCTCAGCATGTCATGAATGGATTCAGCATTGAATTATCTCCTGTCCTGACAGCTGCCAAAGTTGTATAAAAGATCCCATGTTGCAGCTGTTCACTTTCAAAGCTCAGAAACTGTTGGTTACTGCATTTGGAAGACATATTGAGTGTTTGGAGCCAACTCTCTATCCAGTGCCACCTCATTGGAACAACCTCTCTCACCATTGACATTGCTTCTGTCATCTCAACCTCACCTGCCATCTATTCCATCAGCATCGTTGCCCTTGAAAATATCTCTCCTTGGTCCTCAGAATCCCACCAAGTTCAGCCCCAACACCAGTATCACCAGGCACACCAGCAGCAACAACAACAACACCAGCCTTCTCCGCAATCAACTGATGCTACACAGGACACAGGGCATCAGCACCCGACCACATTGCTGCCCGGGACGCCAGGGATGGCCTCACCATAGCCAGATTTACTTCACTTGACGCTGTACACCCTGGATGCTAAATGATGTGCCAGGTTGGCACCACCCCACACCATCACCATCACCATAAAACATCCCTACAATGCCCAAGCCATCCCTTTCACACTCGTCACCATTGTGGGGGTGGGGGGTACCCTTCCCTTAGGTCTCACCATTCACTACAACTCACTAAGTCACTTCCAAAGGTGCATACAAATCTGTCCAAGAACGCAAAGTGCTGAAAATAAAGGTTTCAATGTTTGACAGCACATTACCAGAAACTTCACATGAACTTTGGCTAAACCACCCAAGTGCCTACCCTTGTGTGTTAGTTGGTATGATTGGACTAGGATGAGGGTGAGTGTGAGGGGTGGCTAGTGAGATGGGGATGTGATAATGTAGATAGAGAGGGATGGGTGGAGGTGCAAGACTGGGACCGCAACACCGACCCTGGACCTGCCTCGGTCGGCGAAATCGCGGCCTGTCAGTGGGGTTCAGAACAAGGCTTTAAATACCATGAGGCCTGATCAAAAAGTTGTATAGGGTCCACAGTGATTTCCAGTTGCAGCTGGCAGTCTGTAAAAATGAGTAATGCTAACAAAAGTAATTGGAACAAAACTTTTTTTATAACCAATCCAACATTTAGGACAAACGGAGAAATGCAAAAAAAATTAGCTGAAGTTTATTTTGTGAAAGTTTATTAGCATGATGGTATTCTGCTTTACAGTTTAAAAAAAATTGAGTTCTTGCTCAGTGATGCGCCATCAATTACTCAAAAGACTGAGGTTAAGCGAGTAACAACCAGGCTTTTATTAACTAAAGAATGAAGGTCTAGTCTCGAGTGGTCGACCCATCCAGAATACTAAGGGACTGGGAGGTAGTCACTTATATACCTGGAATAGTGGGAGGAGTCAGCCGAGGCATGTCCAGACCTGTACCTAGTGGAATACACATACACATACAGACAGGTATAACAGTGGTTTACCACACTCAGATGGAAACATTTTCAGATATGATTGATGTCCAACCACTTGTGACACTGAGTGTCATTTTCAGGATCAAGGGTCAGACGCCTCATGGTTTAGGAATACTTGCTCTTTATTCCAAAAACACAAAAGTACAGATGAAATTTCTATGATAAATATTGTTCTTATGTATATGTTTGATACAAAACAGATTTATTACCAGCGCCTTCATTCACATAGTCATTGTGTTGTCATCTAACTTCTCACTCCGATAGAAATTGCTCTTTTCTTTCCCACACTTGTAACACAAGGGAACTCTCATTAAAATTTAGTTAAATTCAAGTTTTAAAAAACTCCACTTGTATTATAAACACAGTATAAATAGATCATCAGATGTCCAAGTGTTCAAGATAATTTTTATTCCATTCATGACTCAAATTTTACCACTCGTAGATTGAGAGTTGTGTGGTCAGTTTAACATGTGGAATGTAGAAACAACTCTAGGGAATTGGGTGTGCAGTGAATTAGACATAGGCTTTTCACCACCGGGATTCAAATCAAGCCCAGAATGATGGGATAAAAGTCTGCTTTGCTGGCTGTAAGGCGTCCTATATGAAATGAGTTTAACCATTCTCAATCCCGTTCTTACAGCACTAAACTGTGCCTGGTTTGGCAATCTCACTCAAAGGCCACAAGATGGCTGATGTGGAAAATGTAAAAATGTTACACTGCTGCAATCGGAGATGCTTTTTAAGGTTGGACTGAGCACATTGTTGGAGCAGAGTAGAGCGGGCTTTACTCTGTCTTACCGTGCTACACCTCACGTGTCTTACCGTGCTACACCTCACGTGGGAATGCTTGATAACATTGGGTACCTGAACTGGGTAGAGTTTCCTTCCCCAGCACTAATGCCGCTCATCTTAAAGAGTACAAAATTTAAGAGTAGAAATATTTAACGCTTATAAGGTGCTCTTAATGCATAATTGGTCTGTCTTTTGATTAACTTATGTAAAGCTCAGAAAACTCATTCATCCCCACTGATGCCCATTATATTGGGACTGAGGAATGTTTTTGGGGCAGTTGAGGGATTTTACTCTGCTCCTAACCTAGGGGTGCATCTCCTGGGAGGCTGGTTACAGAGTGGCTTTGGTTTAGGCAGAGGAATGAGTAATTTGCCCATCGTTCTATTTGGGGCATGGCGTATTGGGACCCAGAAGAAGTAAAGAAAAGACTAAAAAAAATTGAACTACTTTAAAACTGCATTTCCTGAGGCTTATTTGTTGTAACATTACAAATTGTGAGCATTCTGTATGATCTCCTTCCCTTTTTGGTCTATTAAAGTGATCTGAGAGATAATTGTCACCAAAATTCAATGGGGTCGATTTTCAGTGTGCCGTGAGGCGGGCTTTTAGGCATGCGGGGGGCTAAAATCCCGAATTCGGGGGTCCCGACGCCATCCCGCCCAAAACCCGCCTCCATGTAAGTTTCAAAGGAGGCGGGTACCCGCCCCGCACTGGGACCCGCTGACCCGAGGCAGGAAGGGATTAGTGCCAATTAACTGCCTGTTAACAGGTAGTTAACAGGCAGTTTTTAGCCTAATCCCTACTTTGAAGGTTGTCGTGTGGGATTCCCGACGGCTCCAAGCCACACCAAGTTAGAGTCGTCGGGCCGTCGGGTTGAAGGACTTGGAGGGGTCGAGATGGCAGTGTTCAGGTGAGTGATGGGTGCATGAGTGCAAAGGTAAGTGTGTTTGGTGTGTCTAAAGTGTGTAAAGAAGTTTAAATTACCTGTACTTACCTTTAAAGCCTTCCTTTCTCTAGGCTTCGGGAGTCCATCATTCAGCCGGCACAGAAAGCAGAATGGCTGCGATCTGTCAAAAGTGACAGCCTGCAGCTTTCAGTACCGACGAGATTTCTAACTGAGTCTGCGTAGAAGGACTCAGGTTAGAAGTAAGACTGTCAGTGTTTGACAGCTTCAAACAGCTGTGAAACACTGATATTTCATCTGTCAACACGTCTTGACAGATGAAATTTCAGTCTGTGACGTCACCTGTTGCCGGGTGGCCCTTAATTGGCCTGCTGAGCCCGCTGGGCGGGCTCAACAAGGTCAATCAAGTGAAAATCGCGTGGATTGGCCGCATCTCGATGGAGGCGGGACTACAACCCGAAAGTTGTAGTCCCGACTTCTGAATGAAAATGTTTAATTTTGATGAGCTTTAAGTGTCAAAGGTAAAGATTTATGATTGCTGTAATTTTCTTTAGTAATGATTATATAAGTTTAAAAAAGGGTAAAATATTCCATTCCTATCATTATCACGATAAAACAATACTAAAAAGATAATGTTGACTGTTCACTTTGTTTATCAACTATCTTTAAGTGAATCTGCTGAAAATGTAGAATGGAGTCCGTTAACCTGAATCTATAGGTTAATATTCGTACTAGCTTTAAAAATTCATTATTTCTTGGCTATCTCCACAAACCATGGGCCATATCCCACAGTTGCCAAAACCTATTGTAGAAATTTTTTATCTCTCCTGTCTCTCTAAATTCAATTTCTGATAACCCACACTTGCTGACATACTATATTATTCTTCCCACATTTGATCTGTATATGTGTGTTTACATAAAAACATATAAAAATGTTTTCTTATGCTTGTGACCTTAATTTTGCTTGTTCTGTTGCCTGCAATGTTGCACACCTATTGTGCAATTGTCTGTGGTGATTAGAGTACTTAATGTAAATCACGTGAGAAACCCTCACTATAACACAGCAGTAGCCGAAAAAGTATTTCAATAGACTATTTTGGCGGTGCATGTCAAAAAAAATGCTTTAAGTTTTGAGGATGTTCAAAGCTGCAATCAGTGATAAGTTCGTCATCAGTAACCAGATCTGAATGTGGTATTGCACTGTTTTGACCCAATGTTTAATTGTGACCTGAAGATTTGCATCCCAGTAGCTGTGGCTTTGACAAGGAAGTATGATGAATTTAAAATTGTAGTGATTGACATTCCATGTGCAGAATTCTAAAGTGATACTATCTTCATGAGAAAGTATTTGGGTAAAGTTATATCATTGAGATGCACTAGATGATTATTGGAGTCTAATAGGGAACACCATCTATGAGCTACCATGTTGGAAATGATAACTGATGCAATGGATGATAGATCATATTAGCCATTGCTGATATATGCCTTTACACAACTTCTGTCAAGAAAAAAAATCATAATTTCATTGGTGTAGCTTCCACTTCCAGTTCTAGCTTTAGAGTACTGTAAATAGCTATTAACAGAACGTTGTTATTTTGATCTGTCTGTATTGAGGAATTTGGTGGTTAGTTTAGCAGTCCATTCATAAATATTTGTTTGTTCCACATCGTGAGCCATAGGGATCTTTTTGTAGGTACCAGTTTGAATGTTCGTCACGAGGGCAGTGTTGGACATTGGCATTACATCCCATTGGGTGAAGTCCCCTAACCCATGCTGTTAGGATAAGAATGGAAGTAATGGCTAAAATAGATGGTTTGCAGGTGATTTAACCTCCATCAAACATTAGCTTTCTCAACCTTCTCCCGTGCTCGTTGTGGGCCAGAATATTCCAGTACATTGTTCTGGTTCTTCAGCAAAAGTTGTACTGCTACAACTTGAAACATCTTCCATTCCTAACATTATTCTGTTTGTCAGACTTGGTGCTAATGAAGGTAGAAATAGTCTGACTTCACAAAGTAAAAGTATGATGGAGCAGCATATCTCCCAGAAGGATTTTTGATGCATTGATGTGAATTTGAAGGATCATACTATTTTCTCTTGGTGCTCTGCATGTACATGTGCCTTCCTATTATTCTATGACACATTGTTTTAATCACATAAAAATGAGAGTGCCTGTCCCAAAGGTTTAAAAGAAATTGTAACAAAAAGAATCAAAATTCACTTAACCATACCAAAAAAAACTGAACTAGATCTAATTTTAGAAATTTCTGCCCATCATGAAAGAACCTTGCCACTTTATATGCTATATACATGATTAATTCGCAACCTATGCCTCAGTCATTAGTTTGATAAATCTTTCAAGGCAAACGAAAAACAAATGTTAAAATTGGTAACCTTGTTATCTCTTTTTAAAGGACATTATTAGTTCTATCTTAACCTTCCTCTTATTTCCAGGCCTCTCAAGTTCTCCTTTGGCCCAGTGCTGCCTTCTGCCACCCTGTTCCTCTCTTAGCCAGAAGGATTGGATAGACAGGCCTTCAAAATTATCCATAGCTGTTAAATATACTCAGCCTGTAGTCATTCAATAGCTTGACTGAGAACTAACAAAACTCTGAGGGTAGGTGAGTTTTGAAATCAGTAGTAGGTGGGATTTAAACTTCAAATCCTTCTTTTGTCAAACCAGTGTCGTGCTAGTAGAGATATGTAATTGTATGCCCAGCCTCATGTTTCTGTTTTTTTGACATATATATGATTTTTAAAACTTCTTGGATATCAGAAAATGCACTATATTGAAAATTAGCAAAATACTCATTTTATTGGCTTGATAGGCTGAAATAAAATATGTAGCTTAATTAAGGTGCTTTAACTGCAGTGGCGTTTCTGAACAAGTTACAATGATGGTGCATTTGCATATCGCATCTTCACAGTACAGAAAGTTGACCATAGTTAAGTTTCTCCCAATCCATTTGCTTCTGAACTTGCAGTCTCTTTTAATCAGCTGAAAGTCCTCCATATACAAGGACACATAAAATTTATTGCTGGCCAGAGACGGATGGCAAAAACAGTATGCATAAATAAAATAAGAGATGAACAATGATTGTGCTGTTGAAGACCTGGCTGAATAAGTATGTCAGGTACTGATTGGAAGAATGATAAATGGACTGGCCTAACAAAGGATTGACTGCTTGAAAAGACAGGGCTTTTTAATGGATGGAAGGAGAGGAGGCCTCATTTAAAAAGGAAGGGCTGTTTTCAGCAGAGATATGACAAAAGGAAGCAGACAACCATTGATTTATGTTCGAGAATGACAGTTGAAAAATTCAACAATAATCATGACAAATGAGAAGAGATGCGGCCGGAAAAAAATGCCAATACTTGGAGCCTGAAAAGAAATGCCAAGGTCACAAAGAGAGGTCCCCGAACTGCTGCTTTAGACACTCTAATGGAACTATTGGAAAAGAAGGGGACAGGTTAAAATAGATGATTTGGAGAAAAGGGTTGAAGGTGATGGTATTTTCATTTTTTTTCCTAACCCAAGGGATAAATAAAATCTTGGTCAGAAATGTTACTGAATGTTAAGGACAAACTGACCATTAAAAGGAAATCTTTTACCCACCCCCCGCTCCGCCCCCCCCCCATTTTTGAAATGGGGAAGAGATGATCTTAAATACTTGCTGCAATGACGCTTTATAATTTTAGTTTTTCACCAGCAAATTATGAGTCTGAAACTAATCAGGGAAAAAACAGATTTAAAAATAGGGAAAAATGATTAAATTGCACATTCTTCTGCTTTGGCAAATAAGATGAAGCATAAAATCTCCAATTAAGATGCTTTTGCCGATCTTACAGATTGCATGAAACAACAAGGGCTGAAATAGCTAGGTAGATCAATCTCTTCTATTTCAGATAAACTGTGATCTGTAATGGCTTCTCACAACTCCACTTACACCTGGGGCTGCAGTCAGGCATTAAGGGAGCACAGCCTCTTCAGATGAAGCATTTTCTAATCAGCTTTATCACTCATATCTGAATTTATCTTATTTGAGGAAAATGCCAATATATTAGCAGGCTTGTATGATACACAAGGTGACCCTACCAACTTAATGACATAATACATTATCCTTAATGAAGTCAATATCTTGTCTTTTAGCTGTCTGTCTATTGGGGCGATTAATTGCAGTGTCATTAAAGTTAGCTCTCTTTTCATTTGAGCTTGACAAGTCGCATAAAACTAATGTTCTTAGTTATCAGCCAGTGGAATAGGATGTGGGATGGAAGAAATTGTAGGAAATGCAAGGGGGACTGGCACGGCTGACTTAAGAGGTTTCTGTGCAGTGACAGATTATAATGGCTCTTGCATTGTTTGTGTTTAGTGTTGCAGAGTCTCTCCAATATCCCCTTGTCTTCCCCCTACATTTGAAACTGTGAGATGGGAAGGTTGTAATTTACAGTGTGTTATCTTTGTCTATAGCTCCAAGATGATATGAAGTAAATCAAGGTACGAGTAATGAAAGACTGAAAATTTATTCCTTGAAGCACAGTTTTAAGTGTAGTATCTGTTATAGTGGCACTGCCTGAAGACCCTGAAATGAGACTGGATGAAGGGAAATAAAGAAGCATGGGAGTTCATGTTAATGCTGTTTGTCTGTGGTTAGTAATTGGGTTCCTCTGATGAGTTACGTGAAGACAAAGTGTGCATCCTAGCAAGTATTGTAAATCTTACATTGTTGGAACAAGGAGCAATCCTTACAAATATTGATCCACTTCTGCCCAGAGGCAAGAAAAGCAGTGTGTTGCTGAGTTGGTGTAGAATCAGTGTCACAAATTACCAATGTGAAGATAGAACTCTGCACAGAATTCTTCCATTTTAATTTTTAAGTAATATTGATAATTATTGAAATTTACGCTGGGTTAACCATATGTTAAACATACTGTTACTTTGCATCAAAAATAAATATAATATTGATAGAAACATTAAGTAACTGCTCTTTAAAATACAATCCTAAAATGTTTTTTATTCTGCAACATTATATTTATATGAGCTGTTGTAATGACTATTAAGGTTGCATTTGTTTTGGTGTTAAAGTCCTGTGAAACTAACTTGAAATAGATTGATAGAAGGTGACAAAAGATGACATTTAGTTTTTTCTTATTTGTGCCATTATTGGATTTGTAATTTGTATTATTTTACTCCAGGGCTTAAGTCCAACCAATGATTTTAATAATGCGCATTGTAAAAAACATAATTAAGACTTTTTTAAGAAACTGAAATTTGTAATGTTTACTGGACACAAAACTATATTAATGTAGTGGAAAGCTAAAGGGATTAAAATTACAATGAAGCACATTCATGTGGGTATCACTGATATCTCATGGGGTAAATACACCATGTGGTGTGCTTCTCAGCCATACAGATGATAATGATCTCAGGTTTCATCCGAGTCTGATCCCAGCTAGAGTAGGGTGGGTGCTGTACAACTGGTATTAGCATTCTCAGACTAGGTTGCAAATGGCACATTGCTCGATGACTGGATGCTTGTGGATGTCAAGCTAGTACAGGGTTTTGCTTGGCTGTAATCCACTCCCTCATGAAATGGTCTGCAAACATTCACTGTCTAGTTTCACACTTGGAAGATAGGCAACTTGAGCAAGATACTTGATGGACTGCTGATGCTTGTGGAACCAAATACTAGCATGAGTTTTGGTTTGAAATTCATATATAAATTCATTTTTGCTGTATATTTTTCGTGGTCATCCAAGTGCTGGGGATCTGAACGCTTCAAATTTGGTCACTGAGGGCTGGATTTTCTCAATGGAGATGTGCTGGAGGCGGGACTTCTGGTTTCCAGGTTTCAGTCCCACCCCCAGCGAATTCTGACAAAACCACGCTATTTTCCCTTGATTGGCCTTGTTAAGCCTGCCCTGCGGGCTTACCAGCCAATTAAGGGAAAACTGGTGACAGATGACGTCAGTGTATGACGCTTCATCTGTCAAATTTTTTGACAGATGAATTGTCAGCGTTTGACAGCTTTGAGAAGCTGTCAAACACTGACAATCTCTGTTCTAAGGTGAGCCCTTGCTCACCAAGACCTCTCTCCTCAGCAGAAAGCAGATGGCTGCTGCATCTGAGAATGCAGCAGCCATTCTGTCATCTTTGCTGTTGAGATGAGGCACCTCCAGATCCTCAAAGGTTGAAGCCTGCAGAAAGAAGCAAAGGTAAGGAAACTTTTTCCAACACTTTACACTCACCTCTCAGACTTACCTCTCCACACTTGCACCCATCACTCACCTCTACAGCTGACACTTCGACCCCTCTCACCCCCGGCAGACCCACTGCTCGCCTCGCTGACCGTGGCGAGGCTCGCAGCCATTGGGCAGCCTGCAATTGCAGGCGTAAAATGGGGAAACGCCTCAAAACTGCCGGTTAACTACCTGTTAACAGGCAGTTAATTGGTTCTAATCCCATTCCCGCCTCAAGGAGGCGGGTCCCTGCGCGACTTGGGGACCCGCCTCCCGGGAAGATTTTCCCGGCAGTCCCACCTCCAAACCCATCTCCTCAGGGCTGGTAAAATTCAGCCCTGAGTGTTGGCATCAAGCACTCCCAGGCCAGATATTCCACAATCCGCTGCATTATAATGCTCACCATACTTTGACCCCAACATCAAAAGAACACTTCTCTGCACCAGCCATTCTGATTTACCCTGAGTGATATAGCCATTTTCACAACTTATGATGAATGAAGGGAAGTTTTCTGCTATAAGCCCACACCCACTGGGGACTGTGTTAAAACTGGCTCAACTCATTTCATGTAATGGTTTTTACAAAGAAAGGAAACTTTGATTACATCAGGTTCCAGGGTGAAATCAAAGTATGCTAACCCACACCCACTTCACCCTCAAATCCCTGACTTTTTGAATGAAAATAAAATTAACCATTTTTTCCTGAAGCAGCACTACACATGAAGATGTAGTAAGGAGCAGTTGACCATAATGTTCTGCTCTATTAAGCTCACCTATTGTTCCCAATTTAAAAAATGGTGAAAATATATTAGCTGAAACAAACAGAGATCAAGACTGCAAATTTGAGAAATATTTTCAGAAAATGTGCAATATCATGTTGCACTGTACTTTTTTGTATAACGTGCCAACTGTTAGGGAATCACATTTTATAAAGGTTCTGAAATGTCTGCAGCCTTCTGGAATTATTACAACAATGACTTGCTTATATAGGTGGAGGCAGGAGAAGTTACAGAGATGAAAGTGATGTAGTGTATGTGGGTTTGGATACTCAACTCGGTGTAAGCGCATAATTTCCACTACCAAGAATTGGTGATCTTTCCAACTTTTAATTTGAAAATAGTGATTGTAAAAGCCAAGAGTTTGTGTCACAATTGCCACACATGACTTTTGATTTGAACCATGCTACCAAAGGCAGGACCAAGTGGAAGACAAACATGGAGGCTGAACCCTGTACTTTATGGCTTATGAGTGGTCATGGCAAGTACATTTCCTCCTCTCTTGGCCAGGCAATGGGAAGAAAGAGGGCAGAGGGAACGACTAAGGAGCATACCATGAATTTAGAAATGAGAATATTTTTCATTTTTGTACACTGGTCAGAGGGGTTGAGGTGGACTTTTTGAGTAACAGGTTTATGGCAGTTTTAAAGGGTAGAGGAACATAGCCTGAGGAAAGAAAACCATTGAGGGACCGAGGCCATTGTGCGGTAAGGAGATGGATTGTTGGAAGGGGGATTTAACTGCACATAAGGTGGATCTCATGGATAAGCTGAACTTGAAGTTAGGGAAAAAGATGGGGGAGCACTTTGGAATGAAGTGGAGTTGGGGAATGGTAGGGTAGGAGTTCAGAGAGAGGGAGGAGGCTGAGACAGTTGAAAGAATAATCTTAGCCCTCTGAGGCAAAAACATTAATGGATTCTTCATGCTTGACATTATAGATGGAAGGAACAGAGAATGGGCAACTTGTCGTCAATAACAGGAGGCTGGGATTGTCCTTAATTTCGGGGATAATTCTGGAGTAGTAGGAGCATTTGGATATGGTGGCAGAAAATTACTTAGTGATGCAGCCAGATCTAGTGGTGAACAGCCACACTTATCGTTGAGCAGGTACACTCAAGCCTTTGGCACTTGAACACCAGCAGAATTTACACTAACATTGTCAGCCAGTTCCTGTAACAGGTGATGTGGTATCCTATGTCTTTCTTGTTTTGCTTCATTTATAGTTTTAGGTGAATATTTGGACTCAGCAGGGTGAGAAATCTCACTCCTTAAGAAGCAATAGATTTATCCAAAAGCGAAATACTATGAATGCTGGAAATCTGAAATAAAAACAGAAAATGCTGGAAATACTCAGCAGGTCAGGCAGCATCTGTGAAGAGAGAAAGAAAGTTAATGTTTCAGCTTGATGATCTTTCATCAGAACTGAGATAAATTGGATAAGATTTATCCAAATTGGGTGCCCCAATGTCTGCACAGATCAGTTATTAGATGCAGTTGCTAACTCCCTTTGGACATATTCCTGGAGCTTTCATCACGTGACCTCCAACCACTCTGTCCCCAGGCTCCTGCCATTGGTTGCCCGACGCATCCATCCTCACGATGCCCCGCCTCCCCACGTCAATTGGACAGTGAACAGACTCTTCGTTACCCAATTGGATGATTCTTGACTGTCTGTCAAACAGCCTTTTTCCCCCAAATATGCAATATTTTTATAACTAATAAATGAAAGGTCAAAGAAAATTTAAACACTTTTCTTTAATGGCCCTATGATTTTTCTCCCGAGTTGCTTGCCCCAATATCCTGAAGATTACTCTTTAATTCCTGGAGACTCCAGGACAATCCTGGAGGGTTGGCAACCCCAGATGTAGAGTAAAATTGGCTTTGTTCCACCCTTATAAAAGCAAATCCATGTGCATCAGTGTGAAATTTGTCAATTTTTCCAACGGCCATCGTTTTGATCTCTGCCTGACTAATAACAGTTTCTAAGATATCGTTATAATGGAATTTCACCTTGCACATGTTATAGTTATAGTGATATTTCACATTGCCTTTAGAGTTGATGTACATGCTGACATTAACTTTACAGTTTGTAAGTTATTTTAAGGGCATTCTCTTCATGCTACGTATTACTGTGCTTTTGCAGATGAACCTTTTTGTACTAAATCTTTTTTCTAAGCTTTATGCTACCAATAATGTAACTACAGGTCTTGATTTTGCATAGCAATTAATTCTCTGACAGTTTGTACAGCTAAGGTCAGAATTAAATGAATGTACGTTGTTTAAATTATATTTTGAAGGAGACAAAATGCTTCCAGAGAAAATTAGCATTGTTTGATACTGAAATATACCGGTATGGTTCCTCAGACTGACTGAGGTTTTTTTAAAATTCTGACTAATCATAAATAACAAATGAAACTTCAAATCCTGAATATTTTTGCAGGCAATGTCATGTTACATACTTTTCCAGAAACCGTATTTATTATAATAAATTTACTCAACTTTTGTGTCTTAACCCATTAAAAACTATGCTATAAGCATCAACCCAACTCCACTATTGTTGTTCCTGAATGAAAACATGATATTCTGCTAAAAAGGTTTAAAAGTGATTTAAGTTGCTTTGAAACAAATGTGTGTTTGTAAAATGCAGGGACTTCTTATTGGCATTTTGTTTAAAGATGTATTGTCTTTAGAAATAAAGATTAGTTCTATTACAGTTACCGTAATTTAAAAGGTAAGAGATACATTGTTTTCACACTGACTTTGATTTAGACTTGGCAAATGTGTGGTTCCTTCCTCTTATGTCTGTCAGGAAAGAAGACAGACTGGGACAGAACTAAAGAGACTGTTGGCAGGAGATTAAACAGGCTACTGCAAAGTCGATTAATACTCCATATTTTGCCCCTGTGCTTTACTTGTATGATGTACAGTATTGGATTTATTTTTAAAGCAGGAACATGCTCTGTTCAGAATGATGGGACCAGATCTTTGCAGGCAGTGTGTATTTCTCTGTCAGGGATGTTGGCTGCTGTGCCAATTTTATTTCTATCAGATGATACTAATGTCCAGTTTATCATAGAGCCTTGCAGACTATCATGAAATTCTTTACCCTGATGTTTGACAAGAAGATAATTGCTGATGGCTAACAGGGCTATTTGGAATCCGGGTCTGAGATGCAATCGAGTCTGGATTAAACTAGAACAGAAACTTCACATTAATTTTGTAACCTAGATAGCTACAGGCTTTTACTGGAATCTGTAGTTTGTTATCATTTGTATAACTAATGTGTTCATAATATATAATAGATACAGAGAGATTCAAGGTTTGCCTTCTCAGGAAATGGGCCCAAGCTTTAAAAAAAAAAAAAAATTCCCATAATTGTGTGTGGTCTCGGGGTGCCATTTTTTTAATAAGTTACTGACCTCAGCAGAGAAGGGACAAGGGGAGAAATGGGAGTAAAAACTGGAAGAGGAAAAAAATCCTTTTTTGTTTCATTGAAGTGGCTGCTTACCACACATTTTTATTTTTGCTGCTGCTGGAGATTAAATAGTAAATTAGCATTTTCTTTGTAAGTTGCGAAATTGTGATTGGTTGAACTTGTCCTGATTATAGGTAATGATATGTCTTTGATGATTTTTAAATTTATATTTTTATTGTCACATGGCAATCTTTGGCCAAGAGGGTGGACAAGGTTAATATTACCATGCCTCTGAATGCTGGATTATAACCAATTGCTGGAATATAAGAGTCACTTACTTCCTGCTTTCCCTTCTTTCTGGGGAAGTGACTGGTCTTCCTTCAGTACTCAGCCTCCTGTATTGGACTGAACCGAACAATGCATATCTGTATCCTTTATCTACCCCACTAATATGCATGATCCGAAAGTAGCTGTATTCCTGAGTCAGTTCCACGCATCTCTTTACTGATGGTTCAAATTATAACACTTGAAAGTTTCTAATTGTAAAGACTGAAATACTTCAATTAACAGCGCTGCAGAAAACGGAAAATCTCGCAAACGATAATGCTGAAATGCTTCTCCCTAGTAATTTGAACCATTTTTGTGTGAATGTTTGTTCTCTATTTTCTTTGCTTTACTAGTACTTGCCACTATTGACCCCAAGTAGTATTTTTCCAAATGGCGGTGGAAGTAATTTGAAATATTGATTGGCAGTGCAGTTAAGTTGTCAACACAACCATTTAATTTGTCAGAAAGACTTGTTAAATTGTCAAAAATCATATAAAAACTCCTTCAGCCATTGAAGATATACATCAAGGTTGTTGTCGAATCAAATTATTCATTCTGAGAATGGAGGTAAGAGGACTCCAAAATTGTCCATTTGTCAGTATGCATGAAATCTTGGATGCGGGCCAAAATTTACCCACCTTTAATGGAGGTGGTGCTGATGTGAGCCAGTACTTTGAACAGAATGTACAATGCCAAACACATTGTGGTTCAGTGCACTTAAGATCATCTCTAATAAAAGAACTTGTTTTAATATATTTTTGTATCAGTGCCTACGTCAGTATAATTATACCCTCAAAAAAATAATTCTTTATATCCAGAAATGTTGCCATTTAAAATCTTGAATGTGAAACAAAATTAATCGGTCCAGCAGTTTAATAGCTGTTCCCCCTCCACTGTTTCAACATCTTTGTTAGCTTCTTGATCCATACCCTCATCCACACTGAGGTATTTGTGTGAATATCAGTCTTTTGGGAAACTGGTAAACACAAGAAGAAGCAAGACAGGCCTTTCAGACATTCTCTGCCTCTATTTCTTATGGGAACAGTGCTCGAAATGGATGCTGAGGAGGATATTGTGTGGATGCAACAAATTCAGAGTAATAGCTAAAGTTTTGAGAATTTCACACAGAGGAAAGCTGAAAAACATGGTCCTTTATGTTGAACCATCAGCATTGTATCCATGCAGTGATTCTCTTTTTAAGTTGGAGCAATACCCATTTTCTAGATGTCTTTAGCAAATTTTGAAAAAATTCAAATTATAAAATGACCCTATTTCCTCTCGAGTCTTCCACTTGACACACATTCTATATAGAATTTTACAGCACAGAAACAGGCCATTTAGCCCAACAGGTTTATGCCAGTATTTATGCTACACAGGAGCCTCCTTCCATCTTACTTCAGCTCACTCTATCAGCATATCCTTCTATTCCTTTCTTCCTCATGTAATTATCTAGCTTCCCCTTAAATGCATCTATTGATTTTGCCTCAACTACTCCTTGTGCTGGCGAGTTCCAAATTCACTCCACTCTCTGAGTAAAGAAGTTGCTCCTGAATTCCTTACTAGATTTATTAGTGACTATCTTGTATTCATGGCCCCTAGTTTTGGACTCCCCCACAAGTGGAAACATGATAGATGTAGAGAGGCTATCAAACCCCTTCATAATTTTAAAGATCTCTATCAGGTCACCCCTCAGTCTTCTCTTTGTTTAGAGAAGAGTTCCAGCTTTTTCAGTCTTTCCTGATAGTTGTACCCTCATAGCTCTGGTATTATCCTTGTAAATCTTTTTTGCACTTTCTCCTGCACTTCCGTACCCTTTTTATAACATGGAGATCAGACTCATGTTTTTCCCTTTTGTTTCTCTTGACATTTTGTTCCTTGTCTTCTGTATCTTTAGATCTTGCCACATTTTTCTTTTGCACGCTTGCTAATTTTCTTGATTACTGCCTCTTGTTTCCATCTCTTCACATTTCTCGTCTCTCTGTACTCTCTTAGATCCCATAATTTCCTTCAGCTTACACTTCCTTCCTCTTATCCACTTGAATTTCTTTCCAACAAATCGTTTGTTTAAAAAAAATCAAATAAACAGAGCATTAGATGATCTTGAGTGAGATACAACTTTTATAAAACTGTTGTGCATGACTTACATATTTTTTTTATCTGGAGTGTGCTGCTTGCAAGTTCAGCCAATAGAATAACCTAAATTGTTTCAAACATAACTGCTCTTAAAAGAGGTTCTGCTGTATTTTCATTTTCCTCTTTGATAGATGCCTCTGAAACCAATGGCTGTTGACTTATTTACACCATAATTGAGATAAAATTGTTCTGTAATTTTGATTATTGTGATGCATTTAGGTGTATGGACTGGGATATTGCAATGGACAGTTTTCAGTTTTTGCTTATAGCTTTAAACCTACAATAATTTATCACAGGACTGGTTCAAATTTCAAACCATGTATTCATTGGAATGACAATTGTCTTGAAAACAAAATGTAGGCCTACACTGAAAGATGACTGGCAACATCCTGCCCATTTTGTTCTGCATTCAGCGGATCCAGTAACGCTCCTCACTGCTAACCATGCTTTGCACTAACATTCCAGTTTTAACACTTTTGCCAAGTCTTGGTGAATTGCTGAGCTCAATTTTAGAAATAACCTAATAAGCTATCAAACTATTGTACTTGGGGATTGTAATTTGCTTTATTTCTAAATTCAGTCCCTGTTTGAGGGGTTTTCAAAACAGTATTCAGAGATGAAAGCAACTTAAAATAAAGAAACTATGTATTCAAGAGCCTTCGATACATCTAACAATAGCCATTAACAAGAAGGCCGTAATAAAAGATTCATTCTATAATTTTGTACGATGTTTGTCCTGTAACTTGCTTGGTAAAGGGAAATCTAGGGATGTTGTACAAAGCATCCATAGTTTGGTAACCCGATCTCTCATTCATGTTCACCATCGAGGCGATCTTGCCTGCTTTCTACTGAAAGTTCATAAAGTGTGTTGGAGGGAGAGATAGTTTTGGTGAAAGTTTGCATGGGTGAGGTTACTATACTGAAATAAGAATGCACATTGCCTTGACTATTATTTTGTTCACAGATGATTATACCTAAATCATCATTGTGGCTGAATTGGAAAATCACTTACTTTTCTGATCAATTTGTGTTTGTGTTCATCTTTTTAATTCCATCGACATAAGAAACTGCATCCAGGCCACCCAAGGTTTTGAGAAGTAGAATGTCTCCATTTGCATTTCTTCCACAGAGGTGACCCATCGAGAGCCTATCCATGTTGGTTTTAATGGGGATCTCCAAAATTTCAGTTACGTCTCCTACCCTCTGTTTCCCTGACAATTTATTTTTGATTCACCTGGTCTCCAGCTTCAAACCTTACCAGGTACATGAGCTGTTTTTATGTTTTAATGGGAAGAGGAAGAAATAGTCATTGCAAAAGAGCAATGAAGTAAATAGGGAAGTTGAAGAGCTCATCTGATGGCTTAGTAGAATAGAAAGTTCTATACTGCAGTTGGCCTATGACACTTTCCAGTCAGGAGAATGCTTTGAGGAGAGAAAAGGACAAAACTGAGGGGAATGGCAGACTGCAGGATGTCCTTTAAGGGGTTGTCGGCTGAAATTTACCAATTCAATCTGATTTGGGTATCTTCAGCATAGAATTTAGGGGAATCCCAAATTATGAGTTTTAACCTTTTAATTAGGGGGGCTTTTGAAAATGACATAAAACACACATTTTGTACTTTTAGATTTTTGACTTTACTTGTAGAAATTTGAATTTGATAGTATTTTGCTGCTGTGACAAAACCTTAAAGTTGACGTGGGATTATCGCTCATGAAACTCTGGTAACAAATTTACAGTAGTACCTTTTAAAGAAAATAATTGATATGCCTCTCCTAATGCTGCCAGAACTGCCATTTGGGCCCTGATTTTCTGGCAGCCGTCGGACGGCTTTTCATGCGGCCGGGGTCCAAAAATCGTGGAAAAAGCGGGTTGGGTCGGCTTTCGGACCGCCGTTTCTCCGTCACCCACTTCAGTCCCGGCCGCCGCTACCGGGACTGCTCGTCGGAGCACTAATCACCAATGATCACCTTGTTAAGGAAGATTTTCTGGGGCCGTTGCGACTTTGGGGCTTTCCCCACATGAAACACGCCTGCGGGGAACCCCGCCGATGAGAGTTGGCGTGAAAACAGCTGGCTTGCTTGCTTGCAGCAGCAGGTCGCTGAGGGCTGAAGAGATTTAAATAGGCAGCATTTGCAGGCTGCAGGACCTTGTTGATCAAGGCTTGGGGGAACTTTTTGAAGCCTTAGGAGCAGCTGTAGAAAGTTGGAGCCTCACACACTTCTCCAGTGTGAGCTCCTGGGAAGCCCCTTTCACCACTCTAACTCAGCACCTCCTCAACGGAGGCATCTGCCAGAAGCATGGGAGGCCTTTGGTACCTTCCCTTCCTGGCATTAGAGGATCTCCAACAGCAGAGGTGGCAACAGCAGGATGAGCACCAGACTGCTGCTCACTCACCTGAAGCTGCACAGGCCAGAAGGGGCCAGCGCTTGGAAGTGGCTTGAGAGCACCTTGCTGCGCTTTAGGGGGCCAGTGGGACCTGTTTCTGCACTGGCAGTCCTATTCACAAGGACTTCCATGAAGATCTGGTTTCTCTGTTCAACAGATGGCCAACGCTCCTCAAGAGATGTCATTCTCTTATGAGCACTCACCATGTTTTCCGTACCCTGGCGAGTTATCTCCTCCATGGAGGTTGACAACCTTTCCATGGTGATGCGTTCATGCGCCAGTGACTCCACAAAGGCTCTGCTCATGGTCGCTATGGACTTCTCCATTCGCTCTACACTCGCAGCGACCCTGGAGACAAAACCTGCCAGAGACTCCTGCATCTGTGCATGGAGATCCATCACCTCTTCTCTTGCGGATGGACCCAGAGGCAGAGGGTCGACATGCAGCACAGCTGAGCTGAGCTGGCAGAGTCCTGCGCCCTCCGACGAGGACTCTCCACTGCTGTCCCTGTCTCCAGAATCTGCTGAGGATCACTTGTGAGCTGTGAAACACCAGGTGACAACACTACTCTATGTCCCGAAGGTCCCCCCGAGGTGTGAGTGCCTGCGCTGGTGCTGGGTGCGCTTACTTCTGCTGACGCTGCACCCTCAGAGGTTGGAGCTTCTTCTGAGGAGTCTCGCTGCACAGCCTCTTCCTCCTCCACAGTGAGGACGGGGTCTCTAGATGGTACTGTGGGGGAGCAAAGGAAGGAGATGGAGATGTAATGCCAAGGTTCTTCTGGTGACTCCCAGCGAGTTGGCATCTGCTGACACCTGCATCCATGCAGCATTGGTCTCAGTGGGAGGCCTCTTCCTCCCTGACCTAGGGAAGAGGACCTCCCTGTGGGCCCTAACCCCATCCAATAATGCCTGCAGTGAAGCCTCGTTGAATTTGGAGGCAGCTCGGGGTCTGGCACTGGCCACAGCTGCTGCAGGCTCCTCTGCCATCCTGTATGGTTCGTTTGGAAACCTTCAGAGGATGCAGTGCTTGCTATGGACCTTGAAAGCACCATAAATGATGACATCATACTGTGGGGATTTCTGACTCGAGTTGGACAATTAGCAAGGCTTCCCACATGCTGGGACTTAATTGGCCACTTGAGGGAAAATTGCGTGGAGCTGGCTGACACTTTTTTATGTGCGTCAGAAACCCCACATTCGGGGAAATCCGACCATTCCCCACACAAGCTGAAAATCGGGGCCTTGGATTCAAGACTACAACCATCTCGACTTTCCCAAAGTACATGTGGTACAGCACTGCAATCGCCTACTTTGCATAAAAATGTACATTAAAAATAGATCATGCTGCTGGAAAATGCTTCAGTTAAAAGGGACTTGCTTGGGTTGCACTTCCAGCATACAGGTATGTTAATTTTTTAATCCTATCCTAGACTGGTGATATTATAGCACTGCACTTCTTCGCCCCCCCCTTTCCTTTATTTCCCCCAAAATTGGTCGCTGTTGCTGTGCATAGGAAGTTTCTGTTGCATGCCCTTATTTCTTTGTGAAAAGTAATCCCATGCAGTCTTTTTTTCACCACTTGACTTATTTTTCATGTTTCACAATTATCAAGTAAGCATTTTAGTGAGGAAGTAGAGGAAAGTCTTGCAGTGTTCACTCTAAGGATTATTCACAGTAATAACCCTGTCTGCAGCTACATTATCACCTCTTAACAGAAATACAGTCACCTAAATAAAAGAAAGAACTTGCATTTGTATAGCTCCTTTCACTACAAGCGCTGAATACAGTTTCCAACACTTGCCTCCTTATAGACAAAAACCAAGATATGAGCGTAGTCTCTCCTTCACACACACGTGTGCACACACTCACACACCATTTGAAGTTATAAGGAAATACTAGAAAATCTTGGACATTATGCCCTAAAAGGAAGCAACATTGACGGGATCTTTGAGGTATGCAAAATATTAATTGGTACAGGAAAGGTAAATCCAGAACACTACTTCAGACTAAATAAACAATGCATATTCGAACTAGTGAAAGAGAAATTCAACATTCAAGACTGATGTCAGAAAGTTGTTCACACAAGGAGTGAGCAACACGTGAAATGGATAGTCTTAGTGGAAGCAAAGACCTTGGAAATATTTTAGAAGTTGGGTGCTGTGATTGTGAGGACTGTAAGTTCTTTAAGCAAGATAGGATATATTGAATGCTCTTCCTTATCTGAAACTATCTTGTGATTTTTGTGGGATGTAGGCCAAAGGATATTATCAATTCTGTGAACTAGGACTTCCAGATATATTGTATTGCATGACCGACTGTATTTCTAGGTTATGATTAACTGTAACTAACAGGACAATTCATTGGCTTGTGTATATGTTGGAACATTCAATTATTTTGATGTTGGCTTTACCAAAACACTTTGTAGTTGGATGCAGATTTTAAAACGGCCATCAAAAATATGATAAAATATTTTACACTGCGACAAAATTAGTCTAATGTCTCATTGTAAAACAAGAGGATTTAGAGTGTATCCCATCCCTGCAGCAGAAAAAAAATGTTGCATCAGTCCAGATATAAGATATACAATACTTTTTCAATGTTTTTGTGTCATTCATGGTGAGGCGTAGCTATGCTGAGGAACAGAACACATTTTGCTTTTGGCACTCGGTGTCATGGTTAAATACTCCTAGAAGAGGTATAGCATGGGCTAGATGCAGCTCCTCCTACTCCGTGCGGCCTCGGAAAAGCAATACCTGCTGTGCCTATATATTTCCATTTCCTGCACCAATCACCCTTAGGCCTTTGTCAGTAGAATTGCTAATTTTCTGCTCCGTTGTGAGCTGTGCAGCTCTGCCTACTAAGAAGTAGATTGAGGTTACCCATTTTGTGATAAGGACCTTTACAGCCAGCAGATAGAGACTTTCATTTCATTGTCCTGTGTTGGATTTGATCCAAAACCCAGAGGTGTCTGGGCAGGTTACTAATCTGCACCAAATACATCCCCAAATTGTACCCGTTTAGTATGGCTAGCTTTATACATATTTTTATAAACTGATTTACCTGTGGAAATCCTATTTTCAAAGCATAATTTTTTTTACTGTAGTATTGTGGCTCTTTTTGCATGCTGTATGGACTAAGGTATGATTATGTAGAAATATTGCATCAAACTAGTTTTGAGGTAATGAATTAATGCTGGTTATATACTCAGGATGAATCAAACCCATTTATGATTGGAAACTGAGTTTTTATTTTACATGAAGTTGTCTTTTTAATTTGTGTACAGGTTTCATGAATTTTCTTTGTGATGACTTCCTGTTGTCCAAACATCTATGGTACAAAATAGGTTCCACTCTGGTGAAATCCAAAAGCTATGTGCTGAGGTGTTTTAATTAAAGCATCCCAATGTCTCTCTCGTTTTTTGACAATGCATCAGTGTGAGAGGCTTTTGTATGGTGTGGTCCTGAACTGACATGACAATAAATTTACCTCCGTGCACTGCAGGTCTCAGTAGCTGAGCCTACGTGGTGCGACTGACCTACAATTATAGTGTAAAATTGCCAGTGAAGTGGATCTGATATTCAATTTGCAAGGCAGATTGATGACATCAAGTGGGCTATGACAATAAGTATATATCATTATAAATAAAATAAAAAAATTAGATCAAGCTGGACCAGGGCCAGACCAGTGAGCCCTGTTGCTAAGCTAAGATGTAATAATAGCCTCTTCCCTGTTTTTAATAAGCTAATGATGTCACAAAGGTTTCCTCTATGAATTTGTTATGGCTGTTGCACTTGTGATGAATGGGCAGGATATGAGTGTTTTGACTGTTCCCGGAATCACAATTCTGTGAAATTTGAAAGCAAGTTCATAATTATATGCTTCTATGCAATTGCCAAAATTAATCTACATAGGTAACATTTTACAACTATTACAAGGAGGGCCAAGGAAGTCATGGGATGGGGAGGGTATTCTGCAGGTTTTACGCCTTTTTCAACATTGCAGCAATGTCCTTAATTCCAATCGTCCAACATCAAAGAAGTGAATCAGATTGACTACTGTAATGTGACTTTGTCATCCCTTTTATTTCCTCATTAGAGTTGCTTACATGGGTATTCCAGCAGCTGCTGTTTCCTTCATCAGGACTCCAGCCACAGCCAAATCATTACAATTACTGAAAGTTACTTTTCTGAGAATATGATGGGTTAGGAACAAGATTCAGACCGCATGTAAGCCTGGTTTTCCTGAGTGCAGCCAGTGCTGGGGTCTTGTTGTGGGGTCTTCAAATAGGTGTTTCACTCCTAATTTGCATATGCAAAGCCCATTGCTTGTTTCCCACATTACAACAGTGACTCCACTTCAAAAGTACTTCATTGGCTGTAAAGCGCTTCGAGATGTCCGGTGGTCGTGAAAGGCACTATATAAATGCAAGTCTTTTTCTTTCTTTATGGGTGCTGCACACCAATTTTTTGCCCTTTACCAATATGGTACATGGTACAGTTCTGGCAAATAATGAGCATGTGCTTTCTGTCCATCATATTGGAAGCTTAGGAGGCAGTTTAGCCCCGAAAAATGGGCACTGCACCGCCGAATTTCTGCACCATAGTGTCTTATTAGCACCCGTCCAACTGTTGCTGTGATAACCCCACCTGATTTACTTAATATAGGCAGGCACCTGGCCCATATTAGTCCTGATGTTTGAGACTTGCTGTGGGGCAGGGGGAGGGAGGAGTGAAGTCATGCATATGCAACATACACGTGATTTGCTGTTTTCCCCCCCACCTTTGCTAAGGTTATTTGGCTAACAAAAGTGCTTGACAAAACCCAATGGCTGTCACAATAAACATGGAAGCAAGAAGTCGAGTTTGTGACCAAACGATAGAGCACTTCAATACTTCAACCTCCTGTTTAATGGCTGGGGAGGTGGTGATGTCTTTGAATGGGGTGGTGTTGAGAAGCGTGGCCCTGCTTTATGCTCCAGGTCATTTTTCCACTTTGGTCAGCATTGCAGCATGCGTAGAAGGAAGAAGAGTACTTGAGGACGGAGCTGAATGTTACAGCCATTAGCAGTGCCATTACTCTACCCAAAAGTCCATTCAATATAACAACAGAAAATGCTGGAAAAACTCAGCAGGCCAGGCAACATCCGTGGAGAGAAATTAGAGTCAACGTTTCGGGTCAAAACCCTTTATCAAGACTAAAGAGGCACAGGGAATGAAATAGATTAAGAGGCCAGGCTGGGAGAGAACAAAAGAGAAGAAGGGACATTAAGAGGTATTCAAAACGAGACGAGATGGTGATAGGACTAGTGGAGACAAAAGACAGCTCTAGATTAGCTGTGAAATGCACTGGCAGAATAGGAGACAGCTGCCATGTGGGAGAGAGAAAACAAAGGAGGAAGGCGGGGTGGGGGGGGGAAACCAAAACAAAGGCGTCAATAAAAAATAGAAGTAAAAATGAAATAGGGGCCGAGGTTATGATCTGAAATTATTGAACTCGATATTGAGTCCGGAAGGCTGTAAAGTGCCTAATCGGAAGATGAGGTGCTGTTGATCATGCTTTAGGTGAAGAACTACTTTCTGATATGACTAAATTTGCCTTTTACTAGTTTGAATCTTTGTCTCAATTTCCCGCTATTGCAATTTAGTTTAAAGTAATTGACATGAATCTTGCCATTCATGTAGAAATGACTTATGGAATAATACTGAGCGGCCTGCTGGTGGCGCTGTCCAGGGAGAGTATAAATACTCGGACATGGGCCCAGCTTGCTCAGGACATTCTTTAACAGGAACGAGTGAAGGACACAACTAGATCTCCATGTTGTGAAACAGTTGATTAAAGCCTTGTTTAATACTCAGGCCAAGTGCCTAGTAGTTTTCTTACGTCGGCAATTTTCCAGATCGACCTTTTTCCATACTGATTGAGTTCCATACTGCTGTGCACTGATTATGTAACTCTACAAATCACCTCTCAATTACCTTCTTTTGAGTGTGAAAAGTCGAGGTTTCTACTGTTTTTCTTCTCCGTTGCCGGCGGTAGGGATCAGCCTTTTCGCTAAATTGCCTCAAGCTCTTGATTGTCTCTCTTGTGACTCAGTGACCAGAACTGGATACATTACTCAAGATGTGATTTAACAAGAGTGTTCTATAATTTGAGCTTGACTTCCTCTGTCTTCTACTATGCTGTTTCAGCATTCTATTTGCTTTGTTGATTCCTGCTAGACATATTGAGTATCAAGTCTCTTAGTACTTATAGATCTCATTCAACTTCATCCTTATCTAATTTGACACTGTTCATGGAGTATGTTACATTTGTTTGCATTACATTTCATTTGCCATTGTTCCACCCACTTAAATGTTTTATCTAAATCATTTTGTATTTCTTGAACTGCCTCCTCAGAATGAACTGCTCCTCCTAATTTGGTATCAGCAGCAAATTTGACAATTTGTATTGAGTTTCTGAATCCAAGTTGTTGAGGTAAATTAGAAACCATAGTGGTTGCAATATCAATTTCTGGGACATCCCACTCAACACCTTCCCCACCCTGACATAATACATAAAACTTATACCCATTGATTTTTTAATTTTCAGCCAAACTATAGTGTTTTTCAGATCTTGGTCATATGCTTTTTGGAAGTCGAGTACCCCACATTGTAGAGCTTTCTACAGGCTTGGGGTGCCACTTTGTCAAAAAAAAAGGAAATTGGTTAGGATCTTTCCCTATTGAATCCATGTTGACTGCTGTTCATTAGGTTTCTAGTATATGGATAATCCTCAAGTTAGGAATATAAGTTTACTCCTGATACTTAATTCCATTATTTTAAATGCTATTTGAAGTAAGTCCAATGGGACTGTAGTACCCTGTGTCTCTTTTGCTACTTACTTTGAAAATGAGTAGCGTGCTATCCGGTTTCCATTGATTCGTACCACCACTCCAGAGTTCATCAACTCCTTTATGACCACTAATGCTTGGCAAATCTCATCCTTCACCTTTTGGCTTGGTTGAAATATGGCTCACATTGATGGGATAAAATTCTGCGCTCTCCTATGGGTTATTTGGAGCTCATGTGAATTGAGTTTTTTTATTTGTTCCTGGGATGTGGGCGTCGCTGGCAAGGCCAGCATTTATTGCCCGTCCCTAATTGTCCTTGAGAAGTTGGTGGTGAGCTGCCTTCTTGAACCACTGCAGTCCGTGTGGTGAAGGTACTCCCACAGTGCTGTTAGGGAGGGAGTTCCAGGATTTTGACCCAGCGACGATGAAGGATCAGCGATATATTTCCAAGTCAGGATGGTGTGTGACTTGGAGGGTGTTAGATCCGTGGTTTAGTGGATAAATAATTACACGGATGCTGTACATAACAAATAACAGGTCTTTACTGGAGGAGGGCAATCTCTAGACTGGGGTACAGAGGCATGCGCACAGCTTATATACCGGTGTGGTCACTGCCGGTACTACAGTATACAGGAGCTGTAAAAAGTAGTTCTGACTTAAAGCACATACACTACAATTCCTCCCTTTTTAGATTAATAATACCCCCTTAATATTCAAATAACAATTACATTTTTACATGTACATTCAATAACAAAAGTCCATTTATAGATTCAGTCTTTGGGGCGGCTTCCTGACCCTTTCGGGATAGCGCCTTTCCGGAGGTTCTTGTTCTTGGTGCAGAGGCGATTCTGACCCCCTTTCATCAGGTAGTTCATCGGGTTCCACTGCTACTGGGTCTGAAGTAGATACTACCGGTATGTCGGGTTCATCCCCAGGTACTTGAGACATGGGGTTGACGCATTCCTGTGACGCTAAGATCTGATCGACGTGGCGTCTCACAATGTTCTCCCCGACATCCACTGTGTACATTAATGGCCCCTGCCTTGTACATATCGTTCCGGGTTGCCACTTCTCTGTTCGATAGTCCCAGGCCAAGACTGGTTGCCCTACATTGAAGCTCCTTGTCGGCTTCTCGTTGATGTGCTGGAATTGTTTGTCCTCAACATTTCTTCGCACATTTGGTCTGAGCAAGTCCAGACAAGATCTCAACCTTCGGTTAAAGAACATCATGGCCGGGGTCTGGTTGGTAACTGCATGTGTCGCGTTTCGGTAGGCTAATAAGAAATTGTCCATCTTATGCTGTACTGCAATTTCCTCATTGCATATGGCCTTTATCGCCTTCTTAAAGGTTTGTACGAACCTCTCAGCCAATCCATTGGTGGCTGGATGATACGGGGCGGATGTGTAATGCCTTACCCCGTTCCTTTTCATGATTTTTTGGAACTCATCGGACACAAACTGTGGTCCATTATCAGAGCAGATCTGCTCTGGCAACCCGTTTCTGGCAAATATGGTCCGTAGGACTGCAATCGTTTTCTCTGTAGTGGTTGAAGACATCTTTATCACCTCAGGCCACTTTGAATGAGCCTCCACTGCTATTAAGAACATTGAGTCCATGAATGGACCAGCGAAATCAATGTGCACCCGTTGCCATGGAGAGGAGGGCCACTCCCATGGGTGTAGAGGGGCATGTGGTGGTGCATTTTGGACCTTCTGGCATCCTAAGCAGCTCTTAGTTAGGTCTTCGATTTGTTGATCGATTCCCGGCCACCACACATAAGCCCTAGCTAGGCTTTTCATTTTCACTGCCCCCAGATGACCTTCATGTAGCTCATGTAGCACTCTCTCCCTTAACTTGGGTGGAATCACCACTCTGGATCCACACATCACTGTCCCCTGGCACACTGACAGCTGTTCTCTTCTGGATGAGAATGCTGGCAACAGTGAGTTGCCATGCGTTGGCCATCCCCTCACCGTCAATTCATATACCCGTGACAGCGTCGGATCATTGCGGGTCTCCTTCTCTATATCTGCGTTTGTTACCGGCAATCGTTCAATTATCGACAAATAAAATATCTCCATAGGGTCCACTGCTGGTGCTTCTTCCACAGTAGGCAGTGGCAGGCGCGATAGCCCATCAGCGTTCCCATGCTGTCTCGTGCCTTTATATTCTATTTCATATTGATTCGCCCCTAGAAACAGGGACCATCTTTGTAACCGCTGTGCAGTCATTACTGGCACGCCCTTCTTAGGATTAAAGATGGAGACAAGTGGTTGGTGGTCAGTCAGCAAGGTGAACTTCTGTCCATGCAGATAGTGGTTGAATTTTTTTACTCCCCATACTAGGCTGAGGGCCTCCCTGTCAATCTGGGCGTAGTTGCGCTCGGCTGAGGTTAGTGACCGAGACGCAAAGGCTACTGGTCTCTCCAAACCGTCCGGGAATTTGTGCGACAGCACCGCTCCAATGCCGTAGGGTGATGCATCACATGCCAAACGAATTGGTAGTGCTGGGTTGAAATGGGCCAACACCTCTTTTGATGTGATCAATTCTTTACACTTCTGGAAAGCTCGTCTACGTTCATCATCCCACTTCCATGGTACCCCTGTTTGCAGTAGGGTGTTCAGCGGGTGTAATACCGTAGACAAATTTGGTAAGAACTTGTGGTAATAGTTTACCAGCCCGAGGAACGACCTCAGTTGTGACACATTTTCCGGTGCTGGAGCCTTGACTACTGCCTCTATCTTGTCAGGGGACTTATGTAACCCCTCTTCATCGATGACGTGGCCGCAATACGAGATCTGTTTCTGGAAAAAGTCGCACTTGTGGCGATTAGCTCGTAGCCCATATTCCTTTAGTCTGGCGAGCACCTTCTCCAAGTTAGCGAGGTGATCACCGTCATTTTCGCCCGTGACCAAGATGTCGTCCAAATAACACTGGGTCCCTGGAATCCCTTGCAGGACCTGATCCATCGCCCTTTGCCAGATAGCCGGAGCCGAGGCTACTCCAAACACCAGCCGGTTGTATTGATAGAGACCTTTATGGGTGTTGATCGTAAGGTAATGTTTCGAAGCTTCTTCTACCTCCATTTGCAAGTACGCCTGGGCTAGATCAATTTTGGTGAAGCGTTTACCACCAGATAGCGAGGCAAAAATATCCTCAATTCGTGGAAGCGGATATTGCACCGTGTGAAGGACTGGGTTCACTGTCGCCTTAAAATCCCCAAAGATGCGGACCTTCTTTGGTTCCCCAGGCGTATTACTCAACGACCTCTTAATTACAGGAACGATGGGTGTAGCCCACTCGCTCCAGTCCACTTTGGACAGTACTCCTGAACGTTCAAACCCTTCCAGCTCTGCTTCAACCGCTGGTCTGATCGCATAAGGCACTGGTCTGGCCTTCAGAAACATTGGGCTTGCATTATCCTCTATTTTAATTGTTGCTGTTATTCCTTTTACTGTTCCTAGTCCCTCCTGGAACACTTCTTTTGCGTCAGTTAGCATTTTTGACAGTCGTCCAGGTGTGACGTCGTCATCCTTTTTGGCCTCCACTTTCAGTGCCTGGATGGAATGCCAATCTAAATGTATCTTCCGGATCCATTCACGTCCTAGCAGTGGTGGTCCTCCATTTGGCAATACATATATATCCATTTTAGGTATTTCCTGACCTTTATATGTCACTTTCACCCTTATTTTTCCTTTGGGGTAGACTTTTTGCCCCGTATACGTCTTCAAAACAATCTCTGTAGCTTTCAAGGGTATGTGCGAAAATAGCCGCTTGTAGTCTCTTTGATTTATGACTGTGTCCAATTCCATTTCCACTTGGACTCCGTCTATCTTGAGTGTAACCCAGATAGTCTGGTGATCCTCCATTTCGGTTACATTATGTAGTTTCAGACAACCCAGCTCCTTGCTTCCGGAGTCTGTCACTTTTCTGTTCGTCTGAACCACTGTCCATCACCTGGTGTACCTTTTTGCACTTCTCCTGTGGAGATTTCTTACTGTTGGTTTTCTTCCCAGACCTGCAGACTCTTGCTATGTGTCCTGCTTTCCCACACTGTCTGCACACTTGGTCCTTGAACCAACAATCTTTCTGGTCATGTGTTGTTCTGCCGCAGCGATAGCACTTCCCTGTTCCATAGGTCAGTTTGTTGGTGCCATATTCTTGCAGTCTGCGTTGTATCTCTGCAGCGCCCCTTGCGGCTGCTTCGTGTGATACTGCCATACTGAAAGCTTTGTCCAGCGTAAGGTCCTTTTCTGATAGAAGCCATTTCTGGGTTCCTTCACTTTGTAACCCACACACAAACTTGTCCCTTAACGTGTCTGCTAGTCCTGCTCCAAACTGGCAGTATTTCGATAGCTTGTGCAGTTCCGTTAGGTACTCAGCATTGCTTTCGTCTTTGTGTTGGTTCCTTTTATGGAACTTAAATCGTTCTGCTATCAGCAGCGGTGTGGGGTTTGAGTGGTCCTGTAGGATTTCTACTATGCTTTCAAAATTCTTGTTTACCGGCTTCTCTGGGGTTATTAGATTTCGCAGTAACCCATAAGTTTTTGCACCCATGGAATTTAACAGAACCAGTGCTTTATTAGCATCTGGCACTTCATTCGCCCTGCAGTACAGCTCAATACATTCCACATATGTCGCCCAATCTTCGACTTCATTGTCGAACGTAGAGATACTGCCACTCTTCGGCATCCTTGGTTGTGCGTTAACTATCACCAATGGTGCCTCCCGCGCTTCCCCTCCTTCTCCGCTGGCACAAAATGGCGTCTCCCACGCTTTCCTTCCTTCCCGCGCTCGCCCGTCTTCTCCGCTGCGGCTTCGCAAAATGGCGTCTCCCGCGCTCTTCCTTCTTCTCCGCGGCTCAATGGCGTCTCCCGTGCTCTCCCTGCTTCTCCGCGGCTCAATGGCGTCTCCCCTTGCTTCGCCCCGCGGACCCTATTCAGCCCGTGATCCCTGGCTGTGCTCTGTGCGTTCTTCTCTTGATATTTGTTGATGCCGCTCAGTCGAGAACCCGGCTGTTTATTACCCTCTCTCCGGTTTTGCAGTATTTTTCCTCGACGCCGCTCGGTGATCAACCCCCGGCTGCGCCCTGCTCTCTTCACCCTTTTTCTTACCCTGTCGACGCTGCCTGGCTCTCTCTGCCGTCGGTTGGCTCCAGCCGCCGCTGCTCGGGAAGGGTCTGCTCTGGACCTGTCGTCGGTCTCTTACTGCTCGTTGTGGCTGGGGAACCAAGCCCGGCTCTCCACAGCCTCCCCAGTGAAGTTGGATCTCTGCCTGACTGCTGGGCGGTTGCTCACGGTCGACGCCCGTGTTCCTGGACTCGACTATTTAAAAAAAAAAAAATTTTGTTTAATGTTGCAGGTAGATTCGCATCAACACTCGTCGCCACTGTTAGACCCGTGGTTCAGTGGATAAATAATTACACGGATGCTGTACATAACAAATAACAGGTCTTTACTGGAGGAGGGCAATCTCTGGACTGGGGTACAGAGGCATGCGCACAACTTATATACCGGTGTGGTTACTGCCGGTACTACAGTATACAGGAGCTGTAAAAAGTAGTTCTGATTTAAAGCACATACACTACAGAGGGGAACTTGGAGGTGGTGGTGTTCCCATGCGCCTGCTGCCCTTGTCTTTCTAGGTGGTAGAGGTCGCGGGTTTGGGAGGTGCTGCCGAAGAAGCCTTGGTGAGTTGCTGCAGTGCATCTTGCAGATGGTACACACTGCACCCACAGTACGCTGGTGATGGAGGGAGTGAATGTTTAAGGTGGTGGATGGGGTGCCGATCAAGAGGACTGCTTTGTCCTGGATGGTGTTGAGCTTCTTGAGTGTTGTTGCAGCTGCACTCATCCAGGCAAGTGGAGAGTATTCCATCACACTCCTTACTTGTGCTTTGTAGATGGCGGAAAGGCTTTTGGGTGTCAGGAGGTGAGACACTCACCACAGAATACCCAGCCTCTGGCCTGTTCTTGTTGCCATAGTATTTATGTGGCTGGTCCAGTTAAGTTTCTGGTCAATGGTGACCCGCCCCCCCCCCCCCCCCAGGATGTTGATGGTATGGGATTCAGCAATGGTAATGCTGTTTAATGTCAAGGGGCAGTGATTGGACTCTCGCTTGTTGGAGATAGTCATTGCCTGGCACTTGTGTGGTGCAAATGTTACCTGCCACTTATTAGCCCAAGCCAGAATGTCGTTCAAGTCTTGTTGCATACGGGCATGGACTGCTTCATTACCTGAGGAGATGCGAATGGCACTGAACACTCAGCAATCCAGCAAACATCCCCATTTCTGACCTTATGTTGGAGGGAAGGGTCATTGATGAAGCAGCTGAAGATGGTTGGGCCTAGGGCACTGCCCTGAGGAACTCCTGCAGCGATGCCCTGGGGCTGTGATGATTGATTTCCAACCACCACAACCATCTTCCTTTGTGTTAGGTATGACTTCAGCCAGTGGAGAGTTTTCTCCCAATTCCCATTGACTTCAGTTTTACTAGGGCTCCTTGATGCCACACTCGGTCAAATGCTGCCTTGATGTCAAGGGCAGTCACTCTCAACTCACCTCTGAAATTCAGCTCTTTTGTGTATGTTTGGATCAAGGCTGTAATGAGGTTTGGAGCTGAGTGGTCCTGGCTGAACCCAAACTGGGCATTGGTGAGCAGGTTATTGGTGAGTAAGTGCTGCTTGATAGCACTGTCGATGACACCTTCCATCACTTTGAGCGATCTCAGCCCAATTTCTAGTGAGTATGGGCTCACATCTCAAAACTGCCCACTGTTCAGCACAAATTGGCACTAAATTTGTCCTCTCACTCAGAAGTAGTAAGGCTAACTAACTAAAACAGTAGTAAGGCTAACTAAAACAAGTTGTTGGGGTAAGTTAGAAATCTTTAGTTTATATCTGGCTATGTTTATGCTATACATGACCTAAGAGTTCATGCTGACATGTCAGAATTGAAAAACCGTTCCATTTCCTGCATTGACAACTCTCATCTTGCTGAACTCACAAATTCACCAGAATGTATTTGGAGAAAACCTTATTTTTTTTCCCTCATTCTTTAATCTCCCAGTTTCAGTGCTATAAATAACCAATCTGGGAAGCAGAATGGATGGAACTACAGACTTCTCCATTTCCAACAATAATACCAGTTGATGGATTAACTGAAATCTAGTTCATCCACTTAAAAGTGAACTAGATTTATCCACCCTAGCAAACAGGTTGCCCTGAATATTGTAGCCTTCGTAAATTAATATCACCTTTAACCTGACTGAAATCTGTGAGGCCCCATGCCAAAAAGGCAAATAGTGTGGAGATAATACCAACATCTTTCCTATTTCCACAAAATAAATGTACCACTTTGCATGATTTAATTAATGCCTTATTTGAATTGCAACTATATCACTGGGCTTAAATGAATTTAGTTCAGTCTATCTCATTATTTGTGCTGTGATTTCCTCAGTAGAAGAGTACTTGGCTTATTTTATAGGTACACGTGAAGGTGTTTTTAAAAATACATTATTTGACAGCTTAACAGGCTATTGAAACTTTTATCTATAGCTGTGTCAGCAGCAGATAAAAACTCTGAGCTAATGATATGTGTTTATTGCATAATCAATTTTGTGAATCATTATTAATAGTTCTTTAAAATTCAGTGCAGGCGGCAGCTTTTAGCTTATTTTTATTCATTGTTTTCAAATGTTTGCTGATATTGAAAATCTTATAAAATATGCAGGAACAGCAAATAAAATCTAGGGTTTCTAATCACTGTTTTTGCACACAGCTGCGTAATAAAGTTTGTAGAGAGATTGTTTATAAGGTCCTTAAATAAAGCCTGCAATTGATAAACCGCTTTGCGTTCTTGGTCCTGTGATGTTCGAAAGAAATTAGTTAAACATGGCTGTTTTTAACTGGAACTAACTTAGAGTCGACCAAATAAGCTCTCTTGAGAAAATAGAAGAATCAAGTAGACATACTTATGTAAAACTACACATAGCAACATATACAGGTTAATAGATCATTTAGAAATCCATGAATAAAAATACCATTTCCCTTGGAACAGTTCTGTTTTTTCTTCCCTTAACATTCCAAATAATAGCAGTTAGCTATTAATATTTTACAGGAAAAAATACATTTGCCAGTTGTATTTTATTATGGTCTGTTTTTTGGATTTTCCTTTCAATTTTGGTGACTAAAAACGACCTGAAAACTTTTAACAACCTGTATGTAGCACCATTAGCAGAGCAAAATCTTCCAAGGTACTTCACAGAGGCAAAAAATAGATGTCGAATAATGGCAGGATAAGAGTTAGGGAAAGTGACGAAAGGCATGGAGAAAGAGGCAGGATGAGGAGGCTTTTGTGCAAGGAAAGAGGGTAAGCAAGGCAGAGAGCTGAAGAAGAGTTCCAGAATGTGGGTCCAAGACAGCTGAAGGCTCTGTCACTGAAGAATGGACTAAGCGAGGAGGTTGGAAAGGAGGCCAGAATCTGAAGCCCAGTCGGCACGTTCTGGTGTTGAAACAGGTTGTGGAGATTAGGGGGAGGGGCATGGTTGTGGAGTGCTTTGTAAATGAGGACAAGCATGAATACAATGGCTTGGAATTTGCGGTGGGTAATAACAGCGAACGAACAGCTTTCGCTGTTACTACCCCTTTGAAACTGACCGCAACTTCAGGATTTAACACATGCGCATCCTAACGTGGAAATCCTGAAGTTGTGGTCAGTCATTCACTGCTCCGACACTGGCTGCGCTCTGCCCCCCCCACCCCCACAGCTGGCAATCAGTGTAATCAGGATAATCAATGGAACTGACGAAAACTTCGGCTTTACCATGGTAATATGACTGTTAAATACCCCGTTAAAAGTTGGACCTTGTTGGATTCGGTGTTGTACAGATAACTGTAGCTGTAGTAAAGACAGCTGCTTGACGGTAGCTGTAATAAAGACAGCTGCTTGACGGCAGTCGGATAAATAGGAAGCCATCTTGGCGATGTGGCAGTACTACACGAGCTGGCACTGACTCAAGACCTAATAAAGAGTACTCAACGATATCTACTCGTAAGCCTCTTAATACTACGATATATGATAACATTACAGGTGTAACTGGGGTTTTAACTGTATTCTCTGCTAAACAAACATTATGTCCCTGAAAAACTAATGTGAATTTTGTGGAGTGTCAAATGTCTCCATTTTAATAAATTGCAATTTTTAAGAAACTTTTTTAAAAAACTTTTTTTTAAGTTTGTTCAGATTTATTTCAGGTTTATCTTTTCCCCATGTGAGAGCCCCAATCTTTGTTTTGCTCTCTAACATTTTCTTTCATTCAGAATAAAAGACACTTCTTCACTTCTTGGTTCACTGGCTGTGAGAATTCTGCATTGTGATTGGTTGCTTAGACAGATGGTGGGTGGAGAAAGCGCAGGAGATCCAGCAGCTAGGTGGCAACCATGACGTGCATGGATTCTTTAGCACAGTCAAGACCGCCTATGGCCCATGCACCCAAGGCCCTACCCCACTGCGGGCCAAGAATGGAGAGGTACTCATCAAGGACAGAGAGGCAGTCAGTACCCGCTGGAAGGAGCACTTCGAAGACCTCCTTAACCACGACTCTGTCTTTGACACGAGTGTCCTCAACTCCATCCCACAGCCTGCTACCCACCACCATCTCAGCACAACCCCAGCCTGGCATGAGGTTGAAAAGGCCATCCGACAACTGAGGAACAACAAGGCCTCAGGAGCAGATGGAACCCCTGCCGAGGCACTAAAGCATGGCGGATAAGCACTACTGGCGCGAATTCATGAACTCCTTTCTCTTATCTGGAAGGAGGAGAGCATGCCAGGGGATCTCAGAGACGCTGTAATTGTGACCATCTTCAAGAAAAGTGACAAGTCTGATTGCAGTAATTACAGAGGAGTTTCCCTGCTGTCTGCCACAGGGAAAGTCATCGCAAGAATCCTCCTCAATCGCCTTCTCCCAGTGGCCGAAGAGCTCCTCCCAGAGTCGCAATGCAGATTCCACCCACTAAGGGGCACAATAGACATGGTCTTCACCGCACGTCAATTACAAGAGAAATGCAGGGAACAGCACCAACCGCTGTACATGTCCTTCTTTGATCTCATGAAGGCCTTCGACACTCAACCGTGAGGGATTATGGAGTGTCCTCCTCAAATTCGGCTGCCCTCAAAAGTTTGTCACCATCCTCCGCCGGCTTCACGACGACAAACAAGCCGTGATCCTGACCAACAGTTCCAGCACAGACCCAATTCATGTATGAACCCGGGTCAAGCAAGGCTGTGTCATCGCACCAACGCTCTTCTCGATCTTCCTTGCTGCAATGCTCCATCTCACCCTCAGTAAGCTCCCCGCTGGAGTGGAGCAAATTTACAGAACAATCGGGAAACTGTTCAACCTCCGTCGCCTCCAGTCCAGATCCAAGGTCGTCCCATCCTCTGTCGTCGAATTACAGTATGCAGACGATGCTTGCGTCTGCGCTCTCTCGGAGGTCGAACTCCAAACCACCATCATCAACACCTTCACCGAAGCGTATGAGAGCAGGGGCCTTACACTAAACATCCGTAAGACAAAGGTCCTTTACCAACCTGCCCCCGCCACACAGTACTGCCCCCCGATTATCAAAATCCATGACAAGGCCTTGGACAATGTGGACCACTTTCCATACCTCGGAAGCCTACTGTCAACAAGGGCAGACGTTGACGACGAAGTCCAACACCGCCTTCAGTGTGCCAGTGCAGCCTTCGGTCACCTGAGGAAGAGAGTGTTTGAAGACCAGGACCTCAAACCCGGCACTAAGCTCATGGTCTACAGAGCAGCAGTGATACCCGCCCTGTTGTATGCCTCTGAGACATGGACCATGTACAGCAGGCACTTCAAAGCACTGGAGAGGTACCACCAACGCTGCCTCCGCAAGATCCTGCAAATCCATTGGCAGGATAGGCGCACCAACGTCCGTGTTCTTGCTCAGGCCAACATCCCCAGCATCGAAGCTTTGACCACGCTCAATCAGCTCCGATGGACAGGTCACATTGTCCGCATGCCCGATACAAGACTCCCAAAACGAGCGCTCTACTCTGAACTCCGACACGGCAAGAGAGCCCCAGGTGGGCAGAGGAAATGCTTCAAGGACACCCTCAAAGCCTCCTTGAAAAAGTGTAACATCCCCACTGACACCTGGGAATCCCTGGCCCAAGACCGCACAAAGTGGAGGCGTAGCATCAGGGAAGGCGCCGAACACCTCGAGTCTCTTCGCTGGGAGCAAGCAGAAGCCAAGTGCAGGCAGCGCAAGGAGCGCACATCAACCCAAGCACCGTCTGCCCCACCTGTGACAGAGACTGTAGGTCCCGCATTGGACTCATCAGTCACCTGCGAACTCATTTTTAATGTGGAAGCAAGCCATCCTCGGTTGCAAGGGACTGCCTAAGAAGAAGACAGTTTGTTGACGTCACAGCAGCTTGTGCTGCGGAATTCTCACTAAACTGCACTGATCTCAATTGAACGTCGGAAAAGCCAAACTTCTCGCCACAGAGATCGCAAGATCTTAGTGGGAAACGTTCTTCTGGGCCAGCAGTAATTAACTTTGCTTTGCCACTGACCGCAAATTACGGGCCAGTGTGTTTAGCGATAAGGTACCAATGGAAATAGATGGTCCTTTTGGTGACTAGGATCTGGGGTTCGAATTTCAGCTCAGCTCAGCTCAGCTCAGGGTCAAACAGGACATCACCCCTGAGCACGTAAGGGGTGTTCTACGCGGAGTGAACACACGAAAGGCTGCTGGACCGGATAGCATCCCTGGACGGGTACTCAAGGAATGTGCTGATCAGCTGGCTGATGTCTTCACCGCCATCTTCAATCTGTCATTGGCCCAGGCAGTAGTCCCTACATGCTTCAAGACCGCTACCATTATTCCTGTGCCAAAACAAACGGCTGTGACGTGCCTGAACGACTATCGACCTGTCGCACTCACACCCATCATAATGAAGTGTTTCGAGAGATTGGTCTTAGCCCACATCAAAGCCAGTGTTCCTGCCTCTCTTGACCAACACCAGTTTGCCTATCGTGCAAACAGATCAACGGAGGATGCAATCACAACTGCTCTACACTCGGCACTGAATCACCTAGATGGTAAGGAGACCTACATCAGAATGCTGTTCATAGACTACAGCTCAGCATTCAACACTATTGTCCCCAACAAGCTGGCCACCAAACTCCAAACTCTTGTCCTGAACACTTCCCTCTGCAACTGGACCCTGGACTTCCTAACAAACAGACCCCAGTCTGTCAAATTAGGTAACCACACCTCCACCCCCCCCCCCCGACCCTGAACACGGGGGCCCCACAAGGATGTGTGCTGTGCCCCCTCCTCTACTCCCTCTTCACCCACGACTGTGTGGTTGTTAATGGTTCCAACACCATCATCAAGTTTGCGGATGACACCACAGTAGTAGGCCAGATCACCAACAACGATGAGTCAGCCTACAGGGAGGAGGTCCAGCATCTCGTGAAGTGGTGCGCCGATAACAACCTGGCCCTTAACACCAAGAAAACAAAAGAAATCATCGTGGACTTCAGGAAGTCCAAAGGCGGAAGTCACACCCCCATCCACATCAATGGGGCTGTGGTGGAAAGGGTGGACAGCTTTAAGTTCCTCGGAGTCCACATCACGGAAGACCTCTCCTGGTCCCTCAACACCTCCTCTCTGGTGAAGAAGGCCCAGCAGCGCCTATATTTCCTAAGGAGGCTGAAGGGATGTAATCTGTCACCCCTGATCCTCTCTAACTTTTACTGCTGCACTATAGAGAGCATCCTGACAAACTGTATCACAGTATGGTATGGCAGCTGTAGCTACTATGACCGGAAAGCCCTGCAGCGGGTAGTCAAAACTGCCCAGCGCATTACCGGCACCCGGCTACCGACCATAGAGCACATATACCAGAAACGCTGTCTACGGAGGTCACGGTCCATCATCAAAGACCCTACCCACCCCAGCCACAGTCTGTTTGCCCTCCTGCCATCTGGGAGACGCTACAGATGCATTCGCACCCGTACGACCAGATTTAGGAACAGCTTCTTTCCCAGGGCTGTCATCCTACTGAACTCCACAAATAAACTCTAAAGCCTGCACATCTGCCAATGCACTTTATATGGTTATATTTATGTCAATATACTACAAGCCAAATGTATGTTGAATGTTTAAATGTCTTAATCCAAATGTACACTCTCGGGAGCCGCAAGCCTACATTTCGTTGTACTGCACTTGTGCACTAACAATGACAATAAAAGTTGATTTGATTTGATTTGATTTTTGTTGAGTTCGTCTGAGCAAGCAGCTTGAAGGGAGATGGAATCTGTGGTTAGGCTGCAGAGATTTAGGCCTAGAAATTCGGTGGGCTGCGCCACCAGTTAGCACCCAAAGAGGGCACTTAGTGGGTTTAGAGCCACTGGCCATGCCTCCTGCGGGGCGCTAATGGCGGCATTAGCCTGTAGCGCTGCGCCACCACCGATGATGTCATCGGTGCGCGCAGCGCCCCGCTTCAGCCCCGATTGCGATATTTGGTCACGCCCCCCGCTGTAACGCCGGTCGCAATTTGCGACTGGTTCAGGGGGGCCTACCTGCGGCGGTAGTGGCGCTAATTAAAGGGGAGGTGCGGGGCGGCCATTTTTTTCACTGGCCGCCTGCCAGCACCTCCTCGCGCCGCCGTCCACGGCCTCCTGAGCGCCCCCCCCCCCCCCCCCCGGGCAGTGCCGGCTGTGTCCCAAGAGCCTGGCACTTCTCCTTGGTGCCGGGCTCTTTTGCCGGCATTCGCGATCTCCGATCGTGCTGGTGCAGGCCCCTCCCCTTTAAGAAGGGGAGGAAGGCCTGCAGTACCACAGCGTACCATGCCGCAGCATGTGGCGCTGCGGCATGGTGTGCTGCGATATTCAGTTGCAGCGCCCCAAGAGGGAAGCGGGGTGCCTCGAGCAGCGCCCCGCTTCCATTTGGGGCGCTGAAACTGAATTTCCGGCTTGCGCAAGCGGCTCCATCCGGAGCGGTAATTCCGGCGCCCAGGCGAGCTTGGCGCCCCAAACGGGGCGCCACCGAATTTCTAGGCCTTTGGCTCTAGCCATACTGGATGCTTTTTGTCTTAGCAATGTTAAGTTGAAAGAGTTAATGCTCATCCAGACTTGATGTTAAATGTCATCAGTATACACGTGAAAGTGGACCACATGCTGAAGGATGATGTCACTGAAGGACAACTTGCAGGCAAGAGGAAGTAAAGGGCCAACTAATAATCATGGGACACTCCTGAGATGACTGTGCAGGCGGGAAAAGTGCTGGCTACATTGGGACAAGTAGGAGTAGAACCAAGCACTGGCAGTATCATGAAGGAAGGGAAAGACAACAAGCTCTATAACAAACTAAAACCAGTGCAAAATTCCAATACTGGGGCAGTTTAGTTACATCAGATTGTGATATCAGCAAAACGTATGAGAATTGATAAAATATACAGCAATCAATGTAAAGAAAAAAGGATATCATCACGACAAAAAGTCTTATTGGCGTCTAGCGAGTGGGGCATCTAACGGATCTGGCGAAGATAAAACTTGGTGTAGGTATGATAATAAAACATAATAGAGCATTGGAGGGAAGTTCTTTACCAATATTATTGAAATTTATGTTGGAGAAGAAAAGTGAGCTGCAGCTTTCTCTTAAGGGCACCTAGAAACTAGGGTAAAGCTACACATGCAGTTGTGAATTGACAGTGCATCTATGCCAAGGATCAGTTTCCAAAAGCATTGCTGAAGGGTTCAGGTCCTCAATGAGGAAGTATGTTTGAACACAGTAGCCTGCTGTAGGAAAACACTTAAATAATCTTGGAAGAGAAGGCAAAGAAGAAGTGAAAAAACAAAAGGGGGTAGGTAGAAAAGAAAAAAATAAGTTAGCGGTTCTAAAAATGGTTATAAAATTGAGACGTAGATGGAAGGGAGTACAAGTAAAAAAAAAGCGTAGCACTTTAGAACACTGGCACTTCCTAATGAGATTTATGGCTATGATATGTTGTGACACTGTTACCCCAGAGAGATTACTTTCTGGCTAGCTCATGGTAGCCAGACGAGGGAGTCCAATGCAATCCAGAATTTTGTCCAAAAGAAAACCACAATAATGAAAATATTATGAAAGTGTTGAAGGCTTCTTCAACTCCTCTGTAAGTGGAGCTCACTGTGATCGATAACCCTTGGCTCAAATTAATTATAGATACCTCAGGAGGACAATTTGTAACAAGTACTTTCCAAACTAACTTGCTTCTCCAAGTTTGAGTAGCTTTCCTGCTACTCCTAGACTTTTGGGAAAGTCCTGCAGGGAGCTGGCATCTTCTTAGGTTAGTGTGAAAACTTTCCAGTTAGGCACCAGTGATTCAGTCAGAGTCCCCACCCGGGTGTCTCCATCAGATGCTCCCATTCAGCGTCTTCTGGTTGCCCAATGGGAGAATTTACAGTCGCCTGCTCTCTCGTCAGTGAAGGTGTGTAGCACAAGGAGAAACAAAAACATGCGAAATCTGGGTAAACGTTCACTTATTTTCTCTGGTTAACAGTTCCAATGTCTCCTACCACACATGATCACAGAATCACAGAATCTACAGTGCAGATAGAGGCCATTTCGGCCCATCGAACCTGCACCGACACATATCCCACCCTATCCCCGTAACCCCACGTATTTAATCCCCTAACACTAAGGGTCAATTTATCATAGCCAAATCAACCTAACCTGCACATCTTTGGACTGTGGGAGGAAACCGGAGCACCCGGAGGAAACCCACGCAGACACAGGGAGAATGTGCAAACTCCACACAGACAGTCGCCCAAGGCCAGATTTGAACCCGGGTCCCTGGCGCTGTGAGGCAACAGTGCTAACCACTATGCCACCGTGCCTCACTTAAGTGGGAAAGCAGGTGTTCCCGCCAGCCTTTGTCAATGCTGTTTAATATCAGGATGCTAAAAGGTGCATGAAGGAACTCTGTATAGAACCTTATGTGAATTATATTCACAAACTCTCATTCTTCAATTTTCTGCTTTTCGATCAGCTTATTAGATAATATTGTGAGCTTAAAATTCTTCAGTTTGCATTTAACATACTTGTAAATCATTACTCATCTGTCATACAACTATAGCAGTGGTGGTGGTTGTTCTTGTAATCACACTCTTCCCTTGGAGAATAGGAGTGGTAGGACTCTCGGCCTAATTAACAGTCTGACAGGCCACCATTTAAACGCTCCTTCCATGGCCATAACCATCTTTTTTTATACCAGCTGATAATGTAGTTAGTCCCACATGGCGGGAGGGTTTTATGGGCTCCCACAACCCATACGATGACGGGGGCCACCTACACCTACTGGACGTGAGTATCCTCCTGGATGTCGGGCCAGAATTCAGAACTGGAGCCCCACTCGCCAGGACTGTCTGGAGCGGAGCTTCAACCCTGCAGCTTCTGACTCGAGTGGCAATGTTACCACTAAGCTGCAGGCTCGCTCAACAGGGTACTGGTGGGAAGGTATTTATAAAGTTACTGGTAAATGTGCTTATTACTAAAGTAATTGATAGAGAAACTTCTTTAGATGTAGTCACAGATAACCTTCAGCAAATACTGAACAGTTGATAAGTGAGGGTTAAGATTAGGGAACATTAACCAGCACATAATCAGGACAGCCAGAAATAAACAGACAATGGACACAAAGCACAGCAGAGGGAATTGGGGAATATCTATCAGTAATAGCTTGGTCAGGGTCAGAAAGCTCTCGCCCTCAGTACAGTACAGCATTAACTAACATTCACCCATCTCTAATTGGTTTGCTTGTATAAGATAAAGGGGCTTTAATGTGGACATAGCGTGTTTTTAAAATTACAGAAATAAAAATGTATCCAAACATTAATGATTAAAGTGGTTATTAGCAAAGTGCATGACAGAAAAGTGTTCTCAGAAATAATTTGGAGTTTATATTATACATGTACATTTATAAAAAGTAACTGGATAAATGTTTAAACATTAAGAATAATCTGTTAATAAGATTGTTTGAAAGATTAATTCTTAAAACATTTAGAAGTGTCATTTGCACCTGCAACATGCGATTTATGTCCACATGTAAGAGTACCATGAAATATAGAATAAGGAATACATTGGGACTGGGAACAAGGTGGTAATTTTATCAAGGAATTTAGGTGAAGATGCAACCTGCATGAACAGCACTTGAGAGGGCTTTTCAATTGACATCTGAATGCTGGACTTGGATTACAGCCATAAAATCACTTGATGTTATCTCTTATTGTTTATAATATATACTGTTTCAGTTTTATGTAATTTTTATTTTTGGACAGTTTTGGTCCCAGGATTGTCTAGGTAGTCTCGAAGTTCTTAGCACTTTTGTATGAATGTCATTGCGCAAATAATTGTGGGATTATTAATACAAGTTTATCAGGAAATAATCTACACTTGATTCTGAGGAAATTAGACAAATCTGATTTACACTGTAAAATAATTGAATTCCTATATGGAAAATGTATCGGAGTTGCATTGAAAATATAAACTTCATCAAGTATACTTCTGGGGATTGATTATCTTGCAGCCCTGTTTACCATAGCGCTGTCATCTTCGTAATTCTATAACATACAGTAGTGCAGATCCATATTGTGACTGGAGTTTGTTCCTTTTGAAATGTTGTCAGTTGGGTTAAGTTCTCATGAGCCATAAGAGATCAGCCTGTGTTCGAAAGAAAAACCTGTTCGTACAGGAACGAAGAATTCCTCATTTGGGCATTTTTCATAGTTAGCCCAGCTTGATTGGTTCTGTGGAAATTACATGCTAAGCATGGAAAATGTAGTTATGTCAACATGCCAGGCAGAGTTGCCCATGATTTCCTGTTTCCATGTTGTCTAAAGCCCCAGGACCTGCATAACAGCATCCGTTCATTTTTTACCCAGCTTTCCGTAAATTCTATACTACAAACGTTTCCTGGATCTACAGCTTTTAACATTTTATGAAGGATAAGTATAATTTTATTCTATTTTATATGTTTTAATTGTTCTTGTGCTGCTTCTGTCCTGTCTTTGGGCTTTTCACCTGGCATGGGTCAATTTGAATCAACAAGCTGGAGGAGTTCCAACAACCTAAAGAGCAAAAAAAAACTCTTGGAGCCACCCACGATAAATCTGGTCATTTGCAGAAACTTTTAATGATAGAAAGCAATTTGTCTGAGCTAAATAGTCCTTATTCAACAGCACTAATCATGTAACCATTGACTTTTCCATTGTTAGTTTCTTGGGCTTCCTTTTCAGGTACCAGGACAAAGCACTTCTCATTATCCTAGCATTAACCTTGAGTATTTCAATAGTTCCATATTTATGGATGCAGCATCTCTATGTGTACCCATATGTAGATGGCTGGTTCGTCAGGATGGGGGGTGGGGGGGCAATCCTGAGGAGGGGCACTTTGTACTCTGCTATGCTCACTATATTGCAACAATTCGGCTTCATGGTCAATTGCAAAAAACCTCATCTGGATCCCGTGCAGGCCTCAGTCTTTTGGGGGCACAATTCTGCCTGATCCAAGATGGGGTATTCTTCCCATAGACTGGTTCACAGTACTCTGGGATCTCATATCCTCCCCGCACAGAAGGCATTCATTTATCAGTACAAGTTTATTTTTGAGTACTCAGTTTGGTGGCAGCAGCTGTCTTTGTAGTCGTCAACAAATGGTTATTTATGAGAATCCTTCAGTTAGTCAGACTGTGGTCTCCCTTCAGGCTTCCCATATTCCATTGATTGCAAATATGCAGGACACCAGCATTTGGTGGAGTCAGAAAAACGCTCATGTCGGGAGTTCAGCTACAACCATGTCTCATGTAGTGACTGTATTGATAGGAGACCTTCTTGTCAGGCTAGGGGCCACATGCCCAAGAAAAATGGGCGCAAGGTGGATGAATGAAGGAACAATCCACATGACATCTGCTGCTTGGAGTTACAAGTGGTGGGGCAAGGGCTCCAATGCTTTGTCACTTGTCTGAGGCAGGGCACAGATTCACATCTGTGGGCAATTATTATTTTCCCGTTGTCCAGAGATGTATTTCCTCCTTTCCCCCATCCTCAGGGTGCTTCAGAAAGCATTCTCAGAACAGGAAAAAGCCATTCTGTTAACCTCTTATTGGCTGCATCACCCTTGGTTTTCAGACATTTTGCCCTGCAGGCAAATCTGCTCTTGCAGATGGAGGATCAGAGTCCACACTTAGAGCTGGAGTACTTTGATTGATGACGTGGTTGCTGGCTATTAGGAAAAGGCTTCTCACCAATGGTAGTTGATATAAACACAGAAAATGCTGGAAATACACAGCAAGTCCATCAGCATCTGTAAAGTGAAAAGAATGGTTAATGCTAAAGGTTTCTTCACAACCAAAAAATTAAAGATAATCCAAGCTCCATTTGAGAGTG